>NC_059291.1:10128162-10135662 GCF_017591435.1 Portunus trituberculatus
TTAAGCGGCTTTAAGTTAGTGTGTGTGTGTGTGTGTGTGTGTGTGTGTGTGTGTGTGTGTGTGTGTGTGTGTGTGTGTGTGTGTGTGTAGTATGGGTTTGTCGCCTGTGTTGGAAACTTAATCACTGTTGAAATGTGCGTGAGAGAGAGAGAGAGAGAGAGAGAGAGAGATGGCGTGGTGTGACAAAACAGAGAAACAGACAAAAAGAGGAAGACTGACAGGCATACAGTGAAAATAAGACAAATATAGGATAAGAGAGAGAGAGAGAGAGAGAGAGAGAGAGAGAGAGAGAGAGACACACACACACACACACACACACACACACACACACACATTAAGACAGCGACACACCAGCGGACACAGACACAGAAATCCCGACACAGCCGACCCACTAACGAGTCACTCTGGCGGGAGGAGGAGGAGGAGGAGGAGGAGGAGGAGGATGAGGAAGAGGAGGACACGTATTGTGGATGGATTAACAAAGCCTCAGTACTGTCCTCCTCTTCCTCCTCCCTCTTCCCTTTCTCCTTTTCCTCCTTGTCCTCTTTCTCTTCTTCCTCTTCCTCTTTTTCCGTTTCTTCCTCCCTTTCCCAGCTTCTCTCTTCTCTTCCTCATCTTCTTTTGTTCCTTATTTTTCCTTTTTATTTCCATCTTTTCTTCTTCCCTCTCTTATTCCGTCTTATTTCTCCTTTCCTCTTCTTCCCTTCTGCCTCCTTTCTTTCTTTTTGTTATTTATTCTTTTCTTTTCCTTTTCTTTTCCTTTGTTCGTTTTTTTTTTTCATTTGTTTATCGAGTTTTCTTCCTTCTCATTTTTTTTTCTTTTCTTTCATGATTGTTGTTTCTTGTCTTTTATCCTTCTCTTCCTCTTTTCCTCTTCTCTTCCCTCTTTCCTGTTCCTTTTTTATATATTTTCCTTCCTCCTTTCCTCTTCTTCCTTCTCTCTTTCCTTTTCCTTCTTCCTCTACATTCCTATAATTTTCCTGCTCTCCTTCTCTCCTTTCCTTTCTTTCCTTATTCCCTCTTTCATCTCTCCTCCTCCTCCTCCTCCTCCTCCTCCTCGTTGTCGTCGTCGTCATGTTCCTCTTTCGCTCTCTCCTTATTTCCGCTTCCTCTCTCTCTCTCTCTCTCTCTCTCTCTCTCTCTCTCTCTCTCTCTCTCTCTCTCTCTCTCTCTCTCTCTCTCTCTCTCTCTCTCTCTCTCTTTGTCTTCATTCGCTCTCACCTCGTGTTTGTCTTTCTCTCCCTGTCCGAGTGTCTGTCTGTCTGCTTGTCTGTCAGTCAGTCTGCCTTTTGAAACAGTCACACATAGATCTGTCAGTCAGTCAGTAAACTAGTCATTTATTTAGTTAGTCAATCTTTCAACTAATTAGTCAGTCATTCAGTCAGCCAATCAGTTTTTTTTTTTTTGTATAAGTCACAAGCAGGTAATCTATTCAGTCAGTCAGTCAGTCAATCAGTCAGTCAGTTAGCTCATCACACACCCAGTCAGTCAGTCACCCAGTTACTCTATAACGAATGCAACTAAACGCAGTACACCAATCAGTCAGTCGGTCAGTCAATCAGTCAGTCAGTCAAGCCGACTCAATCAGGCAATCAGCGAGGCCGCGGTAGGTGGCGGCGCGGAGAGGGAAGGAGGGAGGGAGGAAGCAAGAGAGGGAGACGAGAGAGAGGGAGAGGGAGAGGGAATATAGAGGGTTGGGGTTGGGGGTGGCGGGTGGTCAAGTGTCAACACAGATCCATTAGTCTGTGAGGGAACCACCGCCTGTTGCAAGGTGTGTGTGTGTGTGTGTGTGTGTGTGTGTGTGTGTGTGTGTGTGTGTGTGTGTGTGTGTGTGTTGCAAAGCTTGACCATGGCAGTGTGTTTCTGTTGATTTAAGTTTTAGTTGTGTATGCTTTTTAATGAGGTTATGTGTGTGTGTGTGTGTGTGTGTGTGTGTGTGTGTGTGTGTGTGTGTGTGTGTGTGTGTGTGTGTGTGTGTGTGTGTTGGTCTCTTCTTTAGGTTGCTCTCTCTTAAAACTATGAATATATTTATCTTACTGTTCAGTTACTATATTGCAAAATTGTGACCAATAAACTTCCTTAACAACAGCAACTACTACTACTACTACTACTACTACTACTACTACTACTACTACTACTACTACTACTGTTTGTGTGTGTTGGATTTAAATATGGTGTTGTTTAGTGTGGGCGTCAGAGAGAGAGAGAGAGAGAGAGAGAGAGAGAGAGAGAGAGAGAGAACGAGAAAGACTGACTGTGGACGTGACTGACTGACTGACTGGTATTAATGGCGCCACAAGTGCAGAGTCATAGGGTTCATGTGTGGGCGTGCGGGTGTGTGTGGGCGTACGGGTGTGTGGGCGTGGCAGAGAAGCCCAATATGTGATCTCCTTTAATGCGTCTTCCCCTGCTTACTGCTGCAATGCCTCCCTCCCTCCATCCTTCCTTCCTTCCTTCCTTCCTTCCTTCCTTCCTTCCTTCCTTCCCTCCTTCCTTCCTTCCTTCCTTCCATCGTTCTATATTTTACTTCTCTTCTCTTTATCTTTCCTTCCTTTACCTTATTTTTCTCTTTCCTTACTGCCCTCCATCTCTCTCTCCTCCTTTCTTTCCTTCCTTCCTTACTCTCCTTCTCTCATTCCCTTTAGCTTTCGTTTCTTTTTTTTTATCTTTCTTTCGTTCCTGCCCTCCATCCTTCTTTTATTCAATGATTTCCTTCTCTCCATCATTTCCTTCCTTCCTTCTTTCCCTCCTTTTCTTCCCTTCTCTCCTTTCACACTTTCCTACTTTCCTTCCCCTTCCATCCTTCTCTCCTTCCTCTTTTCCTTCTCTTCTTCCTTCTTCTATCCTTCACTTCTCATTTTTTATCCTCCTTTATTTCGATCCCTTATGTATCCTTTAAGTCTTCCTTCTTTCTCTCCTTCACTTTTCCTTCCTTCCTTCCTTTCTTCCATGCCTCGTCTCCTCCATCCATCCATCCATCCATCACCTTTTCCTCCCTTCCTCAATTTTCTCTCCTATTCCTCCAGCGTTCCATCTCTCTGTCCTTCGATCCCTCCCTTCCTTCCCTCTCTTCATTTATCTCTCCTTCCCTCCCTCCCTCCCTCCCTCCCTCACCCCTTGACCTCCTTCCCCATCCCAACCCTTCCTGGTTCCATAGTTTCTCTTAATTTCTAATCTCTTTAATTTCCTGCCACTGAGTTTTCTGTCCCTTGTAAAAATAAAAGGGAGGAAAGATTCAGAGAGAGAGAGAGAGAGAGAGAGAGAGAGAGATTAGATTAACAGAAAAAATGCAAGTTGAAGAAAGAGAGAAGCAAATAGAAAGGAAGAAGAATTAGAGAGGGAAAAAAAAAAACTCAAAGGGAGGAAAGAGAGGGAAAGGGAGGGGAGGTATGCAAAGTGCTGAGGAAAAGGAGAGGAGAGGGAGAGTGGTATTTGTGTTGGCGAGATGGAGTGAAGCAAGAGAGAGAGAGAGAGAGAAACAGGGAGTGGGGAAGAGAGGGGATTAACAAACAGTGGGTAACGAAAGGATGGAGGAGGGAAGGAATGAAGAACACAGGCAGTGGGTAAAGGAGGGATGAGGAAGAACAGGAGGAAGAGGAGGAGGAGGAGGGGGAAGAATAGGAAGAGGAAGAGATGCAGAACACATATTGGGGAAGGAGAGAGGATGTAGAGCACAGGAAGTGGGGGAGGAGAGAGATGAGACAGAACAGGGAGTAGGGAGGAAGGGTTGATGAAAAGGGAGGGGGTAAGGAAGAACAGCTAACACAGGCAGTGGGGAGGTGAGACCAGAGCACAGGGAGTGGGGAGAGGATGGCAAAGGAAACAAAATTAAAGGAAAAATATTAAACTTTCTATTTTTGTGTGTGTGTATTTCTTTATCAGTTATTTATCTTGATGACTTTTGTGTGTGTGTGTGTGTGTGTGTGTGTGTGTGTGTGTGTGTGTGTGTGTGTGTGTGTGTGTGTGTGTGTGTGTGTGTGTGTGTGTGTGTGTGTTTGTCTGTCTGTCTGAGTGTCCGCCCTTTCAGTGTATTTATTTGCACGTTTCGGGTGTTTGTCTGCGTGTGTGTCTATGTGGTTTGTCATTTTTCACTCCTTCCTTTTTTTTCTCCTTTGCTTACTTCCGATACGAGAGAGAGAGAGAGAGAGAGAGAGAGAGAGAGAGATGGCTTAATGGCTGGCTGGCTTCATGGCTTGGCTGGTTTTGGTTGTGGTGGTGGTGGTGGTGTTCATATTGGTGGTGGCTTGGTAATGATAGCGGTGGCTGAGTTAGGTTAGGTTAGATAATCTTCGGTATTGGTGGTGATGGTGGTGGTGGTGATGGTGGTGATAGTGTTGATACATCCTGGCTTACTAATTCACCATCATTCACTTTTGTATTCATGTGTCCACGACTGTGTGTGTGTGTGTGTGTGTGTGTGTGTGTGTGTGTGTGTGTGTGTGTGTGTGTGTGTGTGTGTGTGTTGAGGGGGAGGAGGAGCAGGGGTCGTTTTTAGAATTTTTATTAAGTTAGCGGTTTGAACGTGTAGTAGTGGTGGTGGTGGTGGTGGTGGTGGTGGTATTGGTGTACTGGGATGTAATTGTATGGCGTGGTGATGTGGTGATTTAGTAGTGTGATGTGGCCGGTATGTGTTGCTTGGTGTAATGTGCTTGTATTGTATGATGTGACCTGGTGACTGGCGCCTCATCTCTACCATCTGTGCATATACCTGGTGATGTGACTGGTGTGATGTGCTTGTATTGTATGATGTGACCTGGTGACTGGCGCTTCATGTCTACCATCTGTGCATATATACCTGGTGATGTGACCATGTGATGCCTTTATGTGAGTAACTGTGAGGGAGAACAGAATACAAGGTAGAATTAAGAAGGACAAAAAAACAGAGAACATGATGCAATAGGAAAAAAAATATATAAACAGAGAAAGATAATTAGGAAAAAGAGAAGAGTAAAGAATAAACGAAAAAATGTGATATGATACAATGAAAGAGGAAATGAAAGGAAATTAGAAAAAAAAACAAGAAAGAGATTAAAGGATGAAGGAACATGATATAAACGAGAAAAATATGGTAAAAAAAAAAAAACTCAGAAAGAAAATGGAGGAGAGGAAAACAAAGAATGAAGGAGCTTAGAAAATATATATATAAAAACAACTAACAGAAAAACATACGTACTGGAAAACTGGAACTGGAAAAAAAGTAAAGAGAAGAAGAAAACAAATGAGAGAAGAGAAGAGAATATAATAGAAAAGACCGACAGAACAAACGAAAATAAGAAAAAAAAAAGATAAAAAGCGAACAAAGGATAATGAAAAAGAATATAAGAGATGATAAATAGCGAACATAAACTGATAAAATGAAATAAAACAAAAATAGAAGCATAAACAAAAAAAATTAGATAAAAGAGGAAACGGTAGAGAGAGAGAGAGAGAGAGAGAGAGAGAGGAAAAACCATGATGGAATACTGAATGTGGCTACGTTGTGTGTGTGTGTGTGTGTGTGTGTGTGAGTGTGTGAGTGTGTGGGTGTTGCGTGGTGTGGCAAAGCTGGCTGCAACACTCACACATCAAAATACCGACGAAAATACAAGAATAGTTTATGTTAAGACGCTTTCCTTCCTCAGCTTCTTTCTTTACTTTTTATTTTATTTATTTTTCCTCTCCTTATCTCCAGCTTTCACTCAGTCCCTCCTGATTTTCCTTGGCCTCTGTACCCTCTACGACTCCTCTCTCTCTCTCTCTCTCTCTCTCTCTCTCTCTCTCTCTCTCTCTCTCTCTCTCTCTCTCTCTTCTTTCTCTTTCTACATTTTTCCTCTTCTCTTTTTTTTCTGTTTCCAGTTGTTTCTTGTTTTCTCCTTTTCCTCCTTTTCTCCTTACTTTTCTTCAGTTTTCTTCTATCTCTTCCTTTTTCCTCCTTTTTATCCAGTCCCTTCGCTTATTTCCTCTCCCTTCTCTTTTTATTTTTCTTGATTTCTCTCTACTTCACCTTCTTCGTCTCTTCACCCTTCTCTTCATTTTTCTCTCCAACTTTCCTTCGTCTCTCCTTTGTTCGTCCAGTTTTCCTCCTATCTATCTTTTCTCCTCATCTCCTTATTCTGCCCCTTCTGATTTTCCTCTGTTTCTCCTTTCCCTCCTTTCCTCTTGTTTTCCTCTCCTTCTTCCATCTCCCATCTATCGTCTTTCCCTTGTTTCCTCCAGCCTCTTTATTTGTCTCTCTCTCTCTCTACTGTTCCCTTCATTCCTCTTTCTCCTCCATCTCTCTTCCCCTTCTTCCGTCTCTCTTGCCTTCCCTCCTTCTCTTTTCTCTTTCCTCCATCTTATTATCATTTCTCTTACTGTTATTGTTATTACTACTACTACTACTACTACTACTACTACTACTACTACTCTGTCTACCTATTTATCTACTTGTTATTTTTGGTTTATTTATTCATTTATTTATTCTTTTTTTTGCAGCAGGAAAAGAAAGTGTGGTTTATATTCTATTGTAGTCTGTCTTTTTTTTATTATTATTATTATTATTACTCTCTGTTGTTTATCTGTATGGAAAGTAGACAAGATATGGTTGTGAAAAATGCCCCCTTTTTTTTATTTATTTATTTTTTTTTTTTCATTGCCTGCGTTATTTTGGGTCGTATTGTATGATAATTTTTTTTTATTCTAATTCGTGCGATTTTTGGGGGTCGTATTGTGATGTTTCATTTTTATTTTTATTTTTATTTATTTTTTTTCCCTCCTCGTTTGCTTGACTAAGAGACTATATTATAAGAAGGAAGGCCTTTGGAGGAACCTGTTCATCTGTTTGCTGTGTGTTCTCCTCCTCCTTCTTCTCCTTCTCCTCCTCCTCCTCCTTCTCCTCCTCCTCCTCCTTCTCCTTCTCCTTCTCCTTCTCCTTCTCCTTCTCCTCCTCCTCCTCCTCCTCCTCCTCCTCCTCCTTCTCCTTCTCCTTCTCCTTCTCCTTCTCCACATCCACCTCCACCTCCTCCTCTTCTTCTTCTTCTTCTTCTTCTTCTTCTTCTTCCTCCATTCCTTCCTCTTTCTTTCTTTCTACATCGTGTGCGCTCTGTTGTATTGTTTCATTTCACACATCAAAGAAGATCGGTAAATGGATACAACAATTTAATGAGATATACGATCATTCTACCTCGCCTGCCCACACACACACACACACACACACACACACACACACACACACACACACACACACACACACACACCACAGCACAGCACAGCACAGCACAAAACACGCACGTTATACAAACACACAAAGGGAAATAAACAAGTGGATAGATAATTGAATAAAATGAATATATAAATCATTCACGACCATTTAGCTGGACACAAGAAAGGAAAGGTTAGTGCGTTGCGTTTTTCTTTTTATTTTCTTTTTTCTTCTTTTATTTTAGTTTTTTTTTTCATCCTCGTTTTTGTATAGCAGCCTATTGTATTGCTTTTATGCTGTTGTTGTTGTTGTTGTTCGTCTTCGTGTGTGTGTGTGTGTGT
>NC_059291.1:10148162-10153162 GCF_017591435.1 Portunus trituberculatus
CCAAGTACAAAGAACAGTGAATAGATTAAAAGACTCAATATGTCATTCCTAATAAAAATTATATAATTACTCACATACCTCAGAGCAAAGTTTGTTTTTTCTAGTGCCTTAATGATCACCTCTGCAAAACAGCTAAGGCGCAGTCAGGGGAAGACCAATACAGAAGCAGGAAGAGAGCTCGGGAGTCAAACCCACCTCTTCATCACGAAAAGTATCACGCTTACCTTCATTCTCATCCTCTTCAGCTTAAACTATTTCTTTTCTTATACCCTTTTCTGATTTTTTTATTTTTACCTCACATTTTAACATTATTAGCTCTTTGATACTGTTTAATATTTCTACGTCATAACCTTAGTTGTTGCCGCGTCACGAGAGAAAATCATTTAATCACCCCTCTCACATCACTTCACTTCCCTTACCTTCATACGATCCTCTAATAACACCGAGAATGTAAAGAAATCGAGGCCTTGACACTGAAAGAGTTAAAACAGAGACCTCGAGAACATTTACTGAAAGAGGAAATTAAATGAAAGTTTTATTGCTGAAAGGGTTAAAACAGAAACATGAGAACATTTATTGAAGGAAGAAATTAACAGGACACAGAGCAATTGTGTTATGGAACTTGTCCTGTTGGAGGTGTTGGAGGAAGGACGCAGATTGTGTGGCTAGGAAAGTTGAAGAGACTGAGTTGAAGAATGGAAGTAATTGAGGATACGATACACAAGAATAGTTAGACCAGACTTGTGTGTTGGAGAAGATGACGACGAAAAAAAAAAATAAATAAACAGATGCATTTTAAGATAAGAAAGGAGAAATTGAAAACGAAAATAAGGTGGATGAGAGAAGGAAGATAAGGAGAAAGGCAATGGTGATAAAGAAGAAATGCAATTGAAAGTAAGGAAGAATTAGAGAAAGAAAAACAAAAATAAAAGTGGGGGGGGAAAAAGAGAGACGAAGATGAAGAAGACATGGTACAATTGAAAATGAGGAAAAAGGAAACGAAAACAAATATAAAGACTAACAAGGAAGAGGAAGGGAATAAGAAATGAAGACGACGAAGCTGTAGAAGTGAAAAAGAAATTAAAAGACGAAGATTAGGACGATAAAAGACGCAGTTATAACAAAAAGGAATAAGGAAACGAAAACGAAAATAAAGAAGAAAAGAGAAAGGGAAGAAGAGAGAAGAATAGAAGAAAGAGAGGGAGAAAGATGAAGATGAGGACGAAGAAACTCAATTAGAAGTAAGAGAAACAAATACGAAAAAAAATAAATACCAACAACAACAATACCACCACCACCACCACCACCAACAACAACAACAACAACACTGCTTAGATGATGACCCCTGAGTTACCACCCCTGAAAAAGAATAACCATCGAAGAGAGTCCCCAGGGTTTAGGGTCGAGCGTCCTTGCAAGGCCATCAAGTGAAGCCAGCGGTCACTTCCCCAGCGATCATGATGAGACGCTAAGGACGAATGTGATTGGCTGGCTGGCTGGCTGGCTGGCTGGCTGGCTGGAGAGCGAGAGAGGGCAGGGTGGTGATCCTCGTGGGGCGATACTCAGCTCATCGCGCGGAAGTAACAGAGTGAAGATTAAAAACTCCTTGACCAGTTGGGAAGGGAAATGATTTTTTATATTTTGTGAGGAAAAATACATCAAGATAAACAAAAGGTTGGACGGTGGAGTGAAAAAACTTTTGATTGGGCGAGTTTAAGTGAGAGAGACGGAGAGGCAGTGGTGGTGGTGGTGGTGGTGGTGGTGGTGGTAGTGGTGGTACACATCGCGACCCAAAGGAGGGAATGAGTTTGTGAAGGAGTGAGGACGATGAAAGACGCCTTTGTATCGCCGCCAGACACTCACCATTTCGCCCACCACCATCACCACCACCACCCCTGCTGACACTTGCTACTCCTGCCGTCAGTGATTGTGCTGTCACTCCTGCTGTTGCTACTGGTGCTAGTGTTGGTCGTAGGAGTACTCATAGCAGTGGTTGTGTTAGGGGTGGTGGTGGTGGTGGTACCGTTAGAGGTAGTGGTAATGTTAGTATCAGAAGTGGCAATAAGAGTAATAACAATAACTACTACTACTACTACTACTACAGCAGCAACGAGAATGATAATAATAATAATAATGATAATAATAATAATAATAGTAATAGTGGTAACAATAATTTAGAATTCCATTAATTCCACTGTGTAGAAATGCATTTTACAGAGAAACTCTCTCTCTCTCTCTCTCTCTCTCTCTCTCTCTCTCTCTCTCTCTCTCTCTCTCTCTCTCTCTCTCTCTCTCTCTCTCTCTCTCTCTCTCTCTCTCTCTCTCTCTCTCTCTCTCTGCTATGTATTGTTCGTAGATGTTACCAAACCAAACTACTGCGCTGTATAAACCTGTGAGAGAGAGAGAGAGAGAGAGAGAGAGATTGTTTGCCTTCACTCTGACTATAGGACATGTCGAGATATTTATTTTGATAGTAGTAGTAAGGCAGCAGCAGCAACAGCAGCAGTAGTAGAAACAGTAGTGAAAGCGTGGCGTACAATAATAATAACACTGTCAGGTACGAAAGTCACACCATCGCCTTCGTCTCTTTAAGTTTCTCCTCCTCCTCTTATCCTCCTCCTTGTCTTGTCTCCCCTTACCTTCACTTAACTCATCGCCTCTTCTCGTTCCCCTTGACTGTGTAAGCAAGCCCCTCTCTCCCTCTTCTTCCTTCCCCTCACTCTTCACACCTCCTCCTCTCCCCTCACTCATTTGACCCTCGGGAAGTGATGCTCAATTTTTCCCCTCTTCCCTCTAGTCTAACGTGTCCCATATAGTCTTTCTCCTCCTTCTCCTCATGTCTTCCTTCCTCCTCCTTGTCCTCGTCCTCGTCCTCCTCCGGCATTGTTCAGCATGTATATTTCTGCCTTTCTCCCACTCCGCTGCCGTTTCATCTTGCCGTTCTCGTTCTCGTCCCGGCGCCCTCCCCCTCTCCGCGGCGGCTCTCATTATTTATGGAGGAGATGCTTTGGCAGAATGGAGGGCGGCGGGCGGGCTGGTTGGCAGGCTGTTCAAGACCCACCGTAAAGTCCATCTTCTCTGCCTCAAACACAGACCCTCCTCCTCCTCCTCCTCCTCCTCCTCCTCCTCCTCCTCCTCCTCCTCCTCCTCCTGCTGTCTCTTTCCATGCTCTCCCTCCGTCTCGCCCTCTCCCGCCAAAGCTGCACTCCACTCAATGCGTCGATACATCTGTTTCTCTACAGCTTTTGTTTATATATTGGTGGTAGGTTCCCTTTCGCACGCACTCACGCACTAAACACACACACACACACACACACACACACACACACACACACACACACACACACACACACACACACACACACACACACACACATAGGTGGCGTCGCCGTGGCCGCGTGAGGCAGGTGGCAGCCCCTTGTTTGTGCATGGGCCGTACGTCCGCCTCTTTACGAGTGTTAATGTTTAGTTGGTAAAGAATCCGTGCGGGGTTAACAGACGTGGTGTGTCGCGGCGGCGGCGTCGCCTTCACTCATCACGGTCTTTGTGTGTGGGGCATTCACGCCTGGTAATGGCACGGGCTTTGAGGGCTCTCCACTCCCCCGCTGCTTTACTAACAGTTCTCCTTCTCTTCCTCCACCCCCTCTTTCCTTCTCTTCGTTGTCTTTCCTGTCCACGTCTCTTCACCCACCCCTTTCCTCCCTGCCCCCGTCCTGCCCGGCCACCTCTCCCATGCCATGGCTACCCTGCCCTTCTCTATCCTGGCCACCCTGCCTGCTAAGCGACTTGGCATGGGCCCGACACCAAACTGATCCGTGCTTCTTGCAGTTGGTCAATTATTGTGCTCGCCGCTCCCCGCGGACCACGGCGGCTGTGTCCTCGGGATATTGAGCGGCGTGGATGCTCTCCTCGTTATTCATGGGGCGAATTTTGGGCGGCGGGACCGCGGTGTGAGGGGTGGGGACGGGATGGCCCCCATGGCTCATCCATCATGAAGAGCAGCGGTGTTTGCCGCCCGCCGCCACCGCCGCGCACCGCCATGGGTTAGTCAGGCGGCTTCTCCACACAGCCTCTTCGCCGCCACCAAATAATGGAGCCATCCAATATTCAGGCGGCCATCGGGCGGCGCGGCGGCGGCGTTTATACAGCGTGATAACGCGGGGCGGGACTCGCGTCAGGAGTGTTGCGGGGCGTCGCGCTGGACGCAATATTCATCCCTGAACTGTTTTCATCGTCAGCCGTTCGCCGCTACGCGACGCGACGACACACCTGTGACATCACCAGGAGAGGGGCTCTTCCTGAGTGTTGGGGTAGCAGCATAATCCACTGGGAGATGCTGGCGCGCCCTGCGCTGTATGTGTGTGTGTGTGTGTGTGTGTGTGTGTGTGTGTGTGTGTGTGTGTGTGTGTATTTACCTAGTTGTAGTTTTACAGGGCCTGGGCTTTATGCTCGTGTGGCCCTGTCTCCATATCTACACTTATCCAATCTTACTTTAAAAGTATGCACACTCGTTGCAGACACTACTTCATTTAAACTGTTCCACGTCTCAATACATCTTTGCGGGAAACTATATTTTTTAATATCTCTCAGACATCTTCCTTTTCTCAGCTTTTTACTATGCGATCTTGTGCTTCGGATGTCATATTCTTCTCTCAGGATCAGTTTCTCATTATCCACTTGGTCCATTCCGTTGATCAATTTATAAACTTGTATCAGGTCTCCTCTCTCCTTCTTTGTTCCAGGGTTGGTAGATCCATAGCCTTTAGTCTCTCCTCATATGTCATCCCTTCAAATTCTGGAACCATTCTTGTAGCCATTTTTTGTAGTCTCTCCAATTTCCTTATGTGTTTCTTTTTATGAGGGGTCCACACTACTCCTGCATATTCCAATCTGGGTCTTATTATAGTACTTATCAATTTCTTCATCATTTCTTTGTCCATGTAGTGAAATGCTACTCCAATATTCCTTAGCAAATTATATGTTTCTCTAAAAATTCTATC
>NC_059291.1:10163162-10165662 GCF_017591435.1 Portunus trituberculatus
TGTTCACTCCTTTACCAAAACTTCTTCCTTTCCTCTTTTCTCTTTTCTCTTTCCATTAATTCCCTTTCCCTTCTTTCTTTCTTGCTTTCTCTTTCATTTTCCCTTTCTTCATTCTCTAAAATTTCTGTCTCCTTCCTTGTTTTTCTCCTTCACTTTCCTTCCTTTTAATCTCTTTTTCTTCTTCCCTCCCTCTGTTCCTCCATTCTTCCCGTGCATCCCTTTCTTCATTCCTTCATTCCCTTCTTTCTTTTGAATTTAATCTCCCTTATTGTATTCTCCTTCATCACTCTGATATCTAAGTTTTTGGTTGTTCTCTTGTTTATCGCCTATTTTAATCGTTTCTGTCTTTTATCAACCATGTGTGTGTATGTCTCATATTCTGCCGCTCGTCCTCCTTGCTTTTGTCCTCTTCCTCTTTTTCTTTTATTTCCTTTCTTCCTTTCTTCCTTATCCCTCTTTTCTTTCTAATTTGATCTCTACTGTCGCTTCAGTTTTGTTCCTGTCTTCTTTGGTGTGTGTGTGTGTGTGTGTGTGTGTGTGTGTGTGTGTGTGTGTGTGTGTGTGTGTGTGTGGTGAGAGGTTTTGGTCTGTATATGTTTGTATTTTTGTGTGTATGTGTACGATGATTGTATGGATATCCTTACATAACAATTCTGGAAATAGTAGTAGTAGTAGTAGTAGTAGTAGTATAAGTGGTGGTGTGTGATGTTGATAGTGGTTAGGTTAGGTGTGTTGATAGTAGTGGTGGTAATGGTATTGGTAATGGAGGAAATAGTGCTGATTGTGGTGGTGGTGGTGGTGGTGGTGGTGGTAGTAATGGTAGTGGTGGCAGTGACAGCAGCAATAGCGGGTCTGGGGTCCACTTCTTGTGATCTCTTAGTCAGTCGCCTTTTTCTCTTTGTCTTGTTTTGTTTCTCTTTTGGCTAAATAAGTGATGGCGGCCGCTCGTCTCCCAACCCTGGCGGCGAGTGAGTGAGAGTGGCTGAAGGGGAGGAGAGGCGGGGAGAGGGAAGGATGAGATGGAAAGTTAAGAAAGAGAAATAAAGACAGGGAGAAGGAAAGAAGCATAGAAGATGAAGTGCATGCAATAAAGAGGAGGATTAGAAGGAAGTGAATAGAGTGAGGGGAGGAGGAGGAAGAGGAGGAGGAGGAGGAGGAGGAGGAGGAGGAGGAGGAGGAGGAGGAGGAAAAGATGAGAAATGCTAAGTAAGAAAGAGGAGGAAAGAAAGGAAGGAAGAGGAGGAAAGGAAAGGGAAAGAGATAGAAGACGGAATATACAAGATAGTGAAGGATTTATATAAGGAAAGAGGGAGTGGATACATTTTAGAGAGAGAGAGAGAGAGAGAGAGAGAGATACAGGACGATGATAATAATGATAGAAGTAGTGACAGTGGTGGTGGTGGTGGTGGTGGTGGTCGTCGTGGTGGTGGTGATGGTGCTGGCGGCATCTTGTGGCAGGCGTGTTTGACTTGCTCAGTTTTACACGTGCGAACAGCCTTAATAACCTCCCAAGACCAACAAGGCGGCGATCAAAGCTGCGGCGTGCGGGACTGTGCAATATTCTCGGTTTTACGCTGATGAGGGATACGAGGAGGAGGGAGAGAAGGGGGGGATCGGGGTAGCCTTGTTCTTTTGTATCTTACTTGGACACATATACACATGCAAACGCACAGACACACGCACACACACACGCACTCACACGCAAAGTTTCGTGAGGCCAGGCAGGAATTGCTTGCTTCGTTCCGTCGCTGACATGTTTGGGTTGACAAATTTCCGTTCCCCAGTTAGTTATTTATTCTCTTCTTCCTCGCAGCTCATATCAACTTGAGTGGCTTGGGGAGGGAGGGATGGAGGAAGGAGGAGGAGGAGTAGGTGGAGTAGGGGTGACTGGTGGTAGAGGAGGAAGGAGGGGGAGAGGCTCTGTAATGATGCAGTGGGTCGCCCTGGGGCCTGGGCTGCTCAAACAAGTCCTGTCACAACTAAATACTGAGGCGGTCTTTAGAGCGGTGCCTGGGCTGGCGGTGACTTCCCCTTATTGGTAAACTTTTGTAATAGCGAGCTTATTCTGGGGCACTTCATTTTGTGCCTTAGCTTACTCGGCAGGAAGATCCGCCTCTTGGGGCGCTCGCAGACTCCTCACAAGAATGTCCTGTCCGCTTTTCACGGGAACATTACTGCATTTTTACATGGCAGTAAACTTCCCCGTTATTGCCTACACGCCCACTGCCAGGCATGGGCGTCGCGTGGGCCGGGGAGGTGCTCGTGATGGCTCTAGGATGCACGGTAACGCTCCTAACCCTTCTACAGTCTTAACACTCAGTCTTAACCTTTCGTACCTCAGTCTCAACCATCTACAATGTCCATACCTCAGTCTCAACCTTCTGCAGTGTCTGTACCTCAGTCTTAACTCTTCTACAGTGTTAGTTCCTCAGTATTAGCCTTCACCAATATCAGTACCTGCAGTCTCAACCCCTCTGCAGTGCCTGTACTCAATCTTAAC
>NC_059291.1:10170662-10413162 GCF_017591435.1 Portunus trituberculatus
TTGAATTGCAGAGTTTCCCTAAGTCTGGCGCCCTCACATTCCCTGGGGTCATTCAGGATGCACGCCCCTCCGTCACTACCCACGTCCCACACACTCCACCCATCCACCTGTCTAGGCTTACTCATTTAGTCTAGTGTGTACAGGTGGCCAGTGTGGGTTGGAGACGTGAAGTCGGTAAGTGGGTGAGGGTTGGAAGGGTTTTAGGTGTGGTGTGTGCAGTGTTTTGGTGGTGATGATGGTAGTGGATGGAGTTGTCTGGGTGTGTCTTGTGGGGGAAGGAAAGGAGTTGAGGTGAAGAGGGAAGTATGAGGAATATTTTGGTGATAGTAGTAGTAATAGGATGGGATGGTTTTGTGTAGGGGGTAGAAAAGTTTGGATATTTCTGATTGTGTTGTCTGGGAGATGAAAGGAGTAATGTAGGGAGTGACTTGGCGGTGGTGATCGTAGTGGTGGTGAGATGGGTTCTGTATAGAGGTTGGGATCTTTCTGGTGTATGTCTTCTTGGTGGTACTAGTAGTAGTAGTAGTGGTGGTGGTGGTGGTAGCAATAGTAGTAGCAGCAGGAACAGTAATGATAACCGTGATGAATGGTTTGATACTGAAAAATCACAAAACACAAATGAATTAGATATCAAACAAACGAACACCAAATCATTCCAAGGATTTAACACTGAAAATTCACGAAACATGAATGAAATAAAAAAAATAAATAAATAAATAAATGAAAAATAAAAGCTGAAAGATGATGCGTCCCAACATTTTAGTACTGAAAACCCACAAAACACAAACCAAATAGATAAAATATAAGATAAAGAAAAGAAAAAAAAAAAGGACTACTATGTTAATGCAATCCTTCTCACGCCTTCCCATGATCCAGTATTATCCAGGTCTCTCCACCTTGACCTTCCTCACCTCCCATACATACTGCACCTTGCCTTACCTGTTCACGCATCCCACTTCTCCCTTCCCTTTACCCATACTGTAAAAGCACAATACAAACAAAAGAGAATAAAAAGACAAACCATCAAAGGTACTAGAGGCGCGTCCCTTCTTTAACCTGCCAGTGGGTGAATTAGCAGCAATGACGTAACAAAGTTGTCCCTGGTTGGGTGAGTGGCGAGTGCTGGCGTGCTGACTGACTTTCTTCCTTATGACTGTTGTGGGCAGGGATTCTTGGTGTGGTGGGTGGTGTATGGTGGTGATGTGGGTTAGGTGTTTGGTGGTGATGTGTGTTTATATAGGAGTCATTTCTAGTGTGGTGTGATGCCTGGTGTTGTGTGTGATTTGGTGTGGTATGCCTGGTGTTGTGTGTGATTTGGTGTGGTATGCCTGGTGTTGTGTGTGATTTGGTGTGGTATGATGCCTGGTGTTGTGTGTGATTTGGTGTGGTATGATGCCTGGTGTTGTGTGTGATTTGGTGGTATGTCTGGTGTGTGTGTGATTTGGTGTGGTATGCCTGGTGTTGTGTGTGATTTGGTGTGGTATGATGCCTGGTGTTGTGTGTGATTTGGTGTGGTATGCCTGGTGTTGTGTATGATTTGGTGTGGTATGATGCCTGGTGTTGTGTGTGATTTGGTGTGGTATGATGCCTGGTGTTGTGTGTGATTTGGTGTGGTATGCCTGGTGTTGTGTATGATTTGGTGTGGTATGATGCCTGGTGTTGTGTATGATTTGGTGTGGTATTATGCCTGGTGTTGTGTGTGATTTGGTGTGGTATGATGCCTGGTGTTGTGTGTGATGGTGTGACAGTGATATTTGTAGGGTATGATGTGGTAGTAACGTAATGGTGTTGAGGCAGTGATGTGGTGTTGTATGACGATTGTATGATATGTGTGATGTTATGGCGGTGATGTAGCAGTGATGTGATGTTGTATGACAGTGATGTGTGGTGACGTGGCAGTGATGTGTGGTGATGTGGCAGTGATGTAGCAGTGATGTGTGGTGATTTGGCAGTGTTGGTTTGGTTATCTAGCAGTGATGTGTAGTTCAGTGTGATGTTACAGTAGTAAAGTGTTGATGTGGGAGTGTTGTGGTATGTGATGTAGCAGTGATGATGTTACAGCAATGCCACTCTCCACACACAACCCGTAACCTCGCGGACATTCCTCAAAATTCATCTTCACCTCATAAGAATCAATAACCACGTATGTTTTCCTCCCTTGATTCATTGATTCCTTTCTTCATCCGCTTTTCTTCCTTTCTTCCTCCATTCATTATCTTCAATTTAAGTTCTTCATTTTCATCGCTTAATCTTTTAGTACTGGAACGCTTTTTTAACCATGAGTTTTAGGTATGATTAAGCGATTTTATTTACATTAGAAAGGGTCTATGGAGATCAGAAGATTAAAGGCCAGAATCTTCACTATTTTAATCCACACGTAAGTTTCTGAAGCTGTATAAAATCGACGAATAGTAAGCAGAATGAAGATAAAAACGCGTCATGGTACTGAAGGGATTAATTACAGTCATTCATCACTTTCTACACCAAGTTATCTCCCCCTTAGAAATATTTAATTGTATACAACGTAACTACTTTACATTTTAAGTAAGGAAGCTTATTCTTAATTCAAACACAAATTCTTATTCGATTTTCTTTTTCTTTTCTTTTTTTTTATTTCGTAAAGAGAATCACTTTATTTCATTCATTCCTTAGTCTGTAATTATTATTCTCATTATCTCTCAAGAAACCTGTGAATCTCTCTCTCTCTCTCTCTCTCTCTCTCTCTCTCTCTCTCTCTCTCTCTCTCTCTCTCTCTCTCTCTGGCAGCTTCTCACTTTAGCTGAAACATGTTAATGAAATCCGTTACATCGCCTCATCTTGTCTGCGCGCGGACACACACACACACACACACACACACACACACACACACACACACACACACACACACACACACACACACAAAGCGACAGAGGAAGGAAAGGGAAGAGAGAAAGAAATGAGGAAATGAAGGAAGATAGAAGACAAAAAGAGGAAGGAAATAAATGAGAGAATAGAATAGACGAGGATCAAAGGAAGGAAGGAAAGAAAGTAAAGAAACGAGTAAAAACCCAGAAAATTAACAAAGGGAGAGAAGATAAACAAAAGGAAGGACAGAGTGAAGGAGAGGAAAAGCTGGTGATGATATACATAATCTGACGAGAGAGAGAGAGAGAGAGAGAGAAATATGAGTGTTTTCTATCCAAATAATTACATCAGCACGCTAGTATATTCTACGTTCATAACACCACCACCACCACTACCATCACCATCACCACCACCACCACCACCACCGGCAACAGATAATCTCAACCATTGTGTTCTCTAACAAGTGGAATAATATAAATGCTTAATGCACTCGAATGAATAATTATCACTGTCTGTTTTGAATTTCGTTAGAATATTGTGTCTAGCGGCGGTAGTGGTGATGGTGGTGGTGGTGGTGGTGGTGTGTAGTTGAGGCTCATCTTGTTGCCTCCTTGATTGGTGATAGGCGTGGTGTTGTTGTTGTTGGTGGTGGTGGTGGTGTGTAGTTGAGGCTCACCTTGTTGCCTCCTTGATTGGTGATAGGTGTGGTGTTGTTGATGGTGGTGGTGGTGGTGGTGGTGGGTGGAGGGAGGAGATAGATGGGTAAGGAAAGGAAGTGAAATAGATGGGTTAATAAATGAAAAGGTTGAAATGTTTGTATGTATTGTTTTATAGAAAGTATAGGCAGGTAGATTCAGGTAGGTATGTACAGAAAGTGTATAGTTGGATGGAGAATGATCAGTAGATACAGAAATTAGATAGATAAACAGAAAAAAAAAAAAAACCTGGGAGAAATAGAGTCAGTGAATATAGAAAAATAAGTAGATGGGTAGATAGAGAAAAACAAGTAAAAATAAAAAAAGAAAATAGAAGAAATAGTAGATAGAGAAAAACGGGTAGAAATAGAAAGCGAGTAGGTAAGAAGTATAGAAAAATAATAGGTAAATATAGAAAGCAAATATGTACAGTAGATTACACAGTATACACTTCAATACAGCCTCCACGATAGCAAGGTGTACGATGAAGGGAGTGGAATATAAGGTTCCTAGTGTGTGTGATAGAGCCAGACAGGTACACGGAGAAAAGTAAACACGGTACAAAATACTAATTTAGTCGTACTGTTCCGCTCACCACAACCATCACCACTACCACCACCGCCACCCACACGTACAATAACAATCTCTCTCTCTCTCTCTCTCTCTCTCTCTCTCTCTCTCTCTCTCTCTCTCTCTCTCTCTCTCTCTCTCTCTCTCTTCATAAATATAAAAGGGGAGGTTCAAAATCCAGGGCGGAACAAAGAAAGGCTATGCATGAACACTCCCCGAGCCTCATGTTTCCCGCCCTTTGTGTCTGCCTTCAAAAACAACTTCAAAGAGGCGGAAATAATTGATATATTGAAGTATGCGCTGCCATCTCTCTCTCTCTCTCTCTCTCTCTCTCTCTCTCTCTCTCTCTCTCTCTCTCTCTCTCTCTCTCTCTCTCTCTCTCTCTCTCTCTCTCTCTCTCTCTCTCTCTCTCTCTCTCTCGAATAATGTATAATGCATATATAAATAAACAAGTTTCTAGGCCAAAGGTGGATGATGATAATAATAATAATAATAATAATAATAATAATAATAATAATAATAATAATGATACAACACAACACAACAACAACAACAACATCAATGAAAACCAAGCTAATACAAACCAAAGTGACATTTTTCCCTAACACACTTAATTGCCTTGCCCGAAAAGTGAGTCTTGCTTCATATCGGATGTTTACAAATATTTACTAATATTGATTTACCATAAGACATAAAACTAAGACGACTTTGTATGTATAGTAAGGTGTTTCAAGTGTTTTTATCCACTGGTTTACATAGCTCCTCCCTGTTTGAAGACACCATTCACCAGCTGTTATGCCTGTGTTCTCCTCACGCAGCCTGTTCCTCCTTTCATCTGGCCTAACTATGCACACTTTGTTCTTGTTGATGGAAGGTTTTGCGTCTCGCCGTCACCAATTACAGGTTTCAAGTTTCAAGACATTTATCCTTTTCTTTTGACTAACTAAGTGGGGTCTTTTTTTTTCAACTTTTTCTGTTCCCCTTGGCCAGTTTTTTCCTCTTACATAAAAAAAGTGCCGCCGGGGTTCTTTCCACTGCCCTGCTGAATATTGGTAACTGGTGTCCGCTGCAGGTGATCCTCCCGTGGGTGATGTATCCTGAGCATTACCATCAGGCCTGCTACATCATGTCCTCGCCGCCGCAGAAGTATAGTGGAGTTGGTGTGACTGTTGCTGGTCTTGTGATTCTGTTGACGTGGCCCTGCACATTATTGATGAAGGCAAGATGTCCGCTAGACTCACAGCTCCCTCCACTCTCGCCTTGCCATGAATACTGCAGCGTGCGTGGAACAAATCTGTACCTTATATAAAGCACCTCTCATCCTTTCTCTCTCTCTCTCTCTCTCTCTCTCTCTCTCTCTCTCTCTCTCTCTCTCTCTCTCTCTCGCAAATTTTCCTTCTGTTTGCCTGACCAGTTGTTGTATGTGTCTTAAAGAACGAGGTCTTGTCACGTGTTACCTCCAGAACCTGCACTTCATCTCGTGGCTTCTGTACCTCTCTGCTGAAGTGCAAGGTTTGGTTGAAAAGTGTCCGGGAAACAATAATAAGGTTACTCTCTCTCTCTCTCTCTCTCTCTCTCTCTCTCTCTCTCTCTCTCTCTCTCTCTCTCTCTCTCTCTCTCTCTCTCTCTCTCTCTTTTTTTTTTTTTTTTTTATTTAAACTTAATGCACATAACATACATATTTTACACGTATGTTTACAGTTGGAGCTGAGTTCGTGAGCTAAGAGCGTGCACTGGCATGTGACGCTCATTCTAAAGCTGCTCCCGGGGACGGCATTGTGAGCGAGGGTGTTATAAAACTGTCACTGTCAGTTGCGCACCTCCCTCGCCACTGATCAGCACTGTCATGTCAGGCACACGCACATCCCACGTCACTGTGTTTCACTGTCACTGTCAGGCATACTATTTTCCTCCACTGTCACTGTCAGGTGGAATTGCAGGCTGGTGGACACTGCCATTTTATCACCTGTCACTGTCACTATCAGGCGGATGTGTCCGTAACCAGGCGTGGGCAGCACACTTCACTTGCTGGGTGGACATGCTGGAGACGTCCATTACTCTCTCTCTCTCTCTCTCTCTCTCTCTCTCTCTCTCTCTCTCTCTCTCTCTCTCTCTCTCTCTCTCTCTCTCTCTCGTCTTAGTATTCGCCACTTGGTATTCTCTTTCTCATTCTCTCTATCTCACTTCTCTCTCTCTCTCTCTCTCTCTCTCTCTCTCTCTCTCTCTCTCTCTCTCTCTCTCTCTCTCTCTCTCTCTCTCTCTCTCTCTCTCTCTCTCTCTCTCTCTCTCTCTCTCTCTCTCTCTCTCTCTCTCTCTCTCTCTCGACGCCGTGTTAATCGAATTATACCCAGCCTCCTCCTATCTATGGTTTCTTTCCTCTCTTTTTTTTTTATCATACATTGTGCGCATATGTATCATTCTTGCTCTTTTCACTTTCTTTCTGTTTTAAAAAGCGAAGTGGCGAATGATGTGTTAAATATTTATAAAAGAGAAAGTAAAAGAAAACGATGAAAATAATTCGATAAAAAGTCTTTGCCACGAGTGCTGTTTTGAGTCAAGGTGAGAAAAATGTCAGGGTATTTATTTATATGTTATGTAGTGTGTGTGTGTGTGTGTGTGTGTGTGTGTGTGTGTGTGTGTGTGTGTGTGTGTGTTTCCGTTGTTTTCCATCCCTTAGTAACTCTTGTCTTTCTTTCATTCATTACGTTTCTCCTTCCTTTTTTTTTCTTTCTTACTTTTCTTGATTCACTCATTCATTCCTCCTTTCTTCCATATTTTTTTTACATTCCTTTCCTGTTTTCATGTATTTTCCACCTTAGTACTTCCTCTACTTATTGGTTGCTTTCCTTATCCATTTTCGTTCCTCCTTTCTTCATTCTCAATTTTTTTCCATCCTTTCTTTTCCCTTCTTCCTTTGATTTCTTTGCTTTCTTCATCTCTTTCTTCAACCCTTTCATTCCTTCATTACTTTCCTCTCGCTTAATTGCCATACCGTTGCGAAAATGAAAACCTTATCCTTATTTCTTTCCTTCATTCAGTACCTTCCTCTGTCTTCTCATTCCCCGCCTTTCCTTACTTGTTTCTCTTCAGTACTGCACCGTTGCAAAGACGAAAACAACATACGACTATCATTAATTACAGATCTTGAGTTTTTCTTCTCATCTTTTTTCACCATTAACCAACCCCCTTAGTCAAGCACACGTCCTCTCTCTCTCTCTCTCTCTCTCTCTCTCTCTCTCTCTCTCTCTCTCTCTCTCTCTCTCTCTCTCTCTCTCTCTCTCTCTCTCTCTCTCTCTCGTGTTGTTCCCACTCGCTGTAGTTTCGCCGTGGTCCCATCTCTCCATCTCATTCCCTCCCGCATCCCACCTCCCCCCGCTAAACAGTCTTGGTTTGGTGTCAGCAGCCGCCAGACACTTGTCCTTCGTAAATTTCAGCAGGGAACGTGCTTTGCTTTGTTTTGGGGGTCTTAAGATTAATTTTCAGAGACCACGAAACTGTTAATCGGGTCTTCATGGGTATTGTTTGTCATTATGGATGTATAGACTAGTGTTTGTTCAACTATCATCAGAATTATGGAAGTATCTTTGAAGACAACACTTACTTCCACTAACTTCCACTGCAGCCTTTTCAAACTATCACCAGTATCATCAAACTCTAATAGTCTCTACTAGAGCTTGTCAGAGTATCAGTAGAATCATAAAAACCCTCCTGAAAATCACAATAACTTTCATTTCATCCTGTCAAACAGTTCAAGCCATATATCACTAGAATTATGGAAACACCCTTGAAAACCCCCTATAACCCCTAATAGACTTTGCTGAAAACACACACACACACACACACACACACACACACACACACACACACACACACACACACACACACACACACACACACACACACGGCCCGGTAGCTCAGTAGTTAGAGCGCTGGCTTCACAAGCCAGATGACCGGGGTTCGATTCCCCGGCCGGGTGGAGATATTTGGGTGTGTCTCCTTTCACGTGTAGCCCCTGTTCACCTAGCAGTGGGTAGGTATGGGATGTAAATCGAGGAGTTGTGACCTTGTTGTCCCGGTGTGTGGTGTGTGCCTGGTCTCAGACCTATCCCAAGATCGGAAATAATGAACTCTGAGCTCGTTCCGTAGGGTAACGTCTGGCTGTCTCGTCAGAGACTGCAGCAGATCAAACAGTGAATTACACACACACACACCGCGTAGTGTAGTGGTTAGCACGCTCGACTCACAATCGAGAGGGCCGGGTTCGAGTCCCGGGAGCGGAGAAGCAAATGGGCAAGCCTCTTAATGTGTGGCCCCTGTTCACCTAGCAGTAAATAGGTACGGGATGTAACTCGAGGGGTTGTGTCCTCGCTTTCCCGGTGTGTGGAGTGTGTGTTGTGGTCTCAGTCCTACCCGAAGATCGGTCTATGAGCTCTGAGCTCGCTTCGTAATGGGGAAGACTGGTTGGGTGACCAGCAGACGACCGAGGTGAAACACACACACACACACACACGCTCACACACACACACACACACACACACACACGCGTAGTGTAGTGGTTAGCACGCTCTGCTCACAACCGAGAGGGTCCTAGTTCGAGTCCCGGAAAGCGGCAAGGCAAATGGGCAAACCTTTTAATGTGTGGCCCCTGTTCACCTAGCAATGAATAGGACGGGATTGTAACTCGAGGGGCCTCGGTTTCCCGGTGTGTGTAGTGTGTTGTGGTCTTAGTCCTACCCGAAGATCAGTCTGTGAGTTCCGTAAAGGGAAAGGTTGGCTGTGACCAGTAGGAGCCCGTGGTGAATTATACACACACACACACACACACACACACACACACACACACACACACACACACACACGAAGAAATAAGTTTGTTGATCAAGTTTGCCCATTGCAGGTTCGTGCCTCGTGCATTTTACATTACCTGCATTTACTGTTGCCCCGTGCACGAGTAGCCACGCCTTCCCCACGCCCTCCACAACATCACACCCACCCTTCCTTTTCTTCTGGGCTTTGTTGTTTCTATTATTGTTGGTAGTGTGGTAGTAGTAGGAGGAGGAGGAGGAGGAGTAGTGGTGGTGGTAGCCTAGATGAGGGTGGGGAGGAGAAGGGTGGTAGTAATTAGTCAGTCAGTCAATCATTACAACTTATTTCTTTATTGTAGGTTTATATAGAATAGTTATTTAATTTAAGGCAGTATTTTGTATTTGTTAATGTTAAACTGCATTTGCCATCTGTCTGTCAATTCGTTCATCCTATCTAAATCTGCCTGCAAGGCGATGGTATCCAAATCTGATCAGATCAATCTTCTTTATCATCGTGTCATCTGCAGATCACTACTGATTCCATTATCCCAATCATATTAGTGATAACAATGGTCCTAAAACTGATCCCTGTGGCACCTCAGTATTCAGCGTGATATTTTTCCCTCCATCCCGTGCGTCCTAACCTTTCTCAAGAATCTCTGATGCAGTCCCTTATCAAAGGCTTTATTGAAATCTATGTATATGAAGTGACGTATTGTTGGCTGGTTTCCTGGCAGCATTGCTGCACCGTAACGCCACAGCATTCATAAAGTTTTAGTTACAATGACAACACGGTTGTTTCTGTGGTTGTAGTGACATATTAACAACATTTCTACATAATTGATAGGAGAAACACTGTTGAAAATCTTCCTAATAAAAGGAGAGCTCTTCAAAATATTGTACTGATTATAGTGAGACTTGTTAAATAGAGAGTGAGAGACCTTACCTAACCTATCCTATCCTAACGTAGAGACTACGAGTGCGTCACCAGCCACCACCTCAAGGTCTGATGAGTGGTGGCCTGTGTGGCGGTGACGGTGTGGTGTAGCGTGTGGTGACCCTCCATGAGTGGTTATCAGTGTGGCGTGGTGTAGTGGTGCTCCGTGGCAGTAAACTCAGAACCACTACAGGGTCACGTGGTACATAACTAAGATAAAGGCCATGGCCTGAGCACACCGCAGCAGGCTGTTCACTAGGCCCCTACCATCCCGCGAGATATCCTTCCCCTGCTCAGAGGGGGACAGAATGGAAGGCTGCAAAACATCAGAGGACCTCCCACGGGGCTCTTCCCTCCTGTGACGGAGCTGGGCCTGGGGAGCGGCCCACCTCTCGCCATCCCCGAGGTCACGGTGTACGACCTCGGAGGTCTCACCAGCCTGAGGAATATGTTCCCTCTCTTGAGAAGGCTGGGATTGGGGAGCGGCCCACCTCTGGCCATCCCCGAGGTCACGGTGTACGACCTCTTGTGTCAAGCTGGCCATGATTTCACCAGCCTGAGGAGTGCATCCCCATTCCTGCCGGGGCTGGGCCTGGGGAGTGGCCCACCTCCAGCCATTCCCAAGGTCTATCACAGTGACTTTGGGGGTGAGGACACAGTATGTGACCTCGGTGATCAGGCTGGCTACGGAGTTTGTGTACACAGCATATGGCGGCAGGATGAGCTGGGTGTCACCAGCCTGGGGGGGCAGGCTGGCCTGGTGTTCAGCTTCTGGTGGTTGCTGCTTGTCTTCCTTGGTTGTTCTTGGCTCATCCAGGAGAGAGAGAGAGAGAGAGAGAGAGAGAGAGAGAGAGAGAGCTTTGTTTTCGTATAACTTTTTTTTTTTTTTTTTCCAAGTTGAGCTGTTGTCTTTTGAACTATCATTTAGTATATAAGTAAGAGAAGTAGACCTATAGTCTCCTGTTTTCATATTATTTTTTGTAATCATTGTAATTATTATTATTATTATTATTATTATTATTATTATCATCATCATTTTGTCATTATTATTATTATCATTGTTGTTGTTGTTATTAGTATTATTTCTAATTAGTTGAATTTCTAATTAGTTGAAAATAGTTTTATCAACTGACTAAGATTTTTCAAATTTTTCTTCCGGTATCACTTTTCAAGGCGTGATTTTATTGAATAACTGATAACAGGTTTCAGGACATGAAACAATAGTTTCCAATGGGTAAAATCTCAGGTGTAACAAGAGCGCCCTATACCACTCCTATATCACCAAGTCTCGTGTATATGCAGAAGTTCCCTCGTCAATTAGCACCACAACACCTAGACGGGATGACCTCCGCCACGCTGCTGCCTATCGCACTACATCACAATACGCACCGGGACACACATTCAGACATTACTCTTTTTTATGTAAGAGGAGAAATGGCCAAGGGCAACAAAAATTGTGAATAGTAAAAAAAAAAAAAAAAATGAAAAAAAAAATTAGCCCACTGTGGTGCCGGTCCCTAAACAAGCTAAATAGATAATCAAAAGAGGACTCCCAGGATGATAGTAGGAGTCAACTTTTTATTGTATTTCTTTTTTTTCTGATTTTGCGTGAAGATTGTATGAATAACTAGTGCATGTAGTTTTGTGTAAAGGAAGAGAGTTGTCTTTAGAGGGCAGGCTGTGACTGCCCCCTTGTGTTGTGAGACACAAAGGGAAACGTTCAGTGAGGTCACACCTGGCTTTAATGGTAAGTTCACAGCACCCCCTGAACCAGTGCTATCACTGGGAGTAATTATCGTTTCGTCTAGACTGATGTGGACTACTCACTCTCATCTTGACGTAGATGGGTAGTTCTATTAGCCACACATTTTTCTACTTCATACCTACATTACAATAGTTTTTTCACCCAAATTACAATAACTATATACATTAAAAACTGTATAGTAACCATCAATTACAAAAAAAAAAAGCAAAATAAGAAGCACGCGTATATGAAATTGAATACATGAACGTCAATAAACTCCTGAGAGCCTCACTAATGTCACCCAAGGAACCAGAGCCTCGCATCCCTCATCCTCCTCATCACCTGCCACCTCTCCCTGCACTTGGCGCCTCGCCTCTCGTGGAAGCGCAGCAGGTGAGCGGCTCCGAAGACAGCACAGGTGTGAAGGCGCCGCAGGTGACACCCTCCGCCGCTCACCGCACTGAGGAGTCGAAAATCATGAATAGAGCCGATGAATAAAGGAAGGAGTGATCGAGGAAGGGAGGAATCCGTGTCTGTTTCTCAAGGTTACGGATCGTGGTGCACCTGTTTTTACTCTTTCATTCCTTCAGGCGAGAGAAGCGGCGGGGATAAATATAACATCGGAGAAGGCGGTGGTGGTGAAGCGGTCAGCGGTACTTGAGTCATTCCTCCCCCCTACCCTCTCCCTCTTTCTTTTTCTGTCTTTCTCTCCCCTAAGCTGAGTATTGAACTGGTGGGCTTAATGTCACTCGGGGCGTCACACAGGGCAGCAAGGCAGGTATATTTGTGTGTGCGTTCCCGTCAAGCAGCCTCTCTCTATCTCTTGCTTACCTAGTGGTGGCTCCTTCCTGCCCAGCGCCTACACGCATCATGATCAACACTACTACTACTACTTACTTAACGTAACATAACATATTGTTACTACAACTACTAGTAATAATAGTAGTAATAATGATAATAATAATATTTCTACTACTATACTACTTCTTTCTTATTCTTATTCATGCTCTTCATAGTTTCCTTGTGACTACTACTACTACTACTACTACTACTACTACTACTACTACTACTACTACTACTACCACCACCACTACCACAAGCCTACTATATAGATCTTACCCTACCACCGCCACCACCACCACCACCACCCCTGACTTTTCTCTGCCCCACGTGACTTGACCGCCTCTTTGCAGTGCACCAACTTGACGGGGCCATGCTGGGGCTGCGGCAGGTGAGCAGGACACACATGGGCGCCTACCTCTGCATTGCCTCCAATGGGGTGCCGCCTTCCGTCAGCAAGCGCATCACCCTGGACGTGGAGTGTGAGTATTAGTGGTTGTAGTAGTGATAGTAGTAGTAGTAGTAGTAGTAGTAGTAGTAGTAGTAGTAGTAGTAGTAGTTGTTGTAGTAGTAGTTATTGTTGTAGTTGTAGTAGTAGTAGTAGTTGTTGTTGTTGTTGTTGTTGTTGTTGCAGTATGAGGAATAATAGTAGTAGTAGTTGTTGTTGTTGTTGTTGTTGTTGTTGTTGTTGTTGTTGTAGTAGTAGTAGTAGTAGTAGTAGTAGTAGTAGTAGTAGTATACTGTCGGAGTAAGTAAGGATCACCTAGCAGTGAGTAGGTACGGATGTAAATCGAGGGGTTGTGACCTTGTTGTCCCGGTGTGTGGTGTGTGCCTGGTCTCAGGAAGATCGGAAATATGAGCTCTGAGCTCGTTCCGTAGGGTAACGTCTGGCTGTCACACACACACACACACACACACACACACACACACCGCGTAGTGTAGTGGTTAGCACGCTCGACTCACAATCGAGAGGACCGGGTACGAGTCCCGGTAAGCGGCGAGGCAAATGGGCAAGCCTCTTAATGTGTGGCCCCTGTTCACCTAGCAGTAAATAGGTACGGATATAACTCGAGGGGTTGTGGCCTCGTTTTCCCGGTGTGTGTTGTGTGTTGATGTGGTCTCAGTCCTACCCGAAGATTGGTCTATGAGCTCTGAGCTCGCTCCGAAATGGGGGAGACTGGCTGGGTGACCAGCAGACGACCGTGGTGAATTACACACACACACACACACACACACACACACACACACACACACACACACACATTCAATAAGAGAGAATTTTAGTTAATGTACGCTATTAATTTAAAGATAAGTATTTCATGTAAAATGACACACTTTTCCTGTTCCTCCATCACACTGACACTTCCTGCACGTCCTTCATTAAACTAAGCCGTGCACGTGTCCACAGTCGCGCCACAGATGCACGTGCCCAACCAGCTGGTAGGGGCGCCGCTGGGGACTGATGTGCAGCTGGAGTGCTTCGTGGAGGCACACCCGCGGGCCATCACTTATTGGGAGTACCGGGACGCCATGGTGATGAACACAACGCGCATCACCACCCACACCCTGGAGGACCACTACAAGATCCACATGGTGTTGTCCATCAGGGGTGAGTGGGCGAGTCAGGCAGCATGGGTAAGGAAGGGCTGCGTGTCATGGGCGTCATTGAAGAAAGCAAGGCAAGATTGTTCTACCCCAAAATAGCCAATAAATGTTTGTTGTGGTGTGACTGTGGAAACGAAAGCATAATTTCATGAAGGTAATGAAGGAAGGTGTGCGTAAGATGTCATCTTCACATAAGTTTTGTATGAGATGCACATGTGTGTTTGTCATAGGTTTGACTGAGAAAGGAAAGGTGTTACTCATCATATTTTTTTTTTTAAGGAAAGTGTGTTTTTTATGTGTGTGACTGAGGAAACGAAGGTGTCACAACATATAGGTAGTGTTAGAAGTCACGCTTGCTATGGATGTGACAGAGGAAAGCATAGAAGACACTCAGATTCTTAGCGCTGAGTCATTATACAGGAAGCTTTAAAAGATTAGGATGACAGGTTTCATGCATGGACTCCCACGTATAGGCTTGATGGCTCCTTTTTTTTTTTTTTTTTTTTTTTTTTTTTTTTTTTTTTTTTTTTTATTTGTGTGTGTGTGTGTGTTATGTCATGTTCCTTCTATGTAGTTCTGCTGCTTTCATCTCGAACCGACTTGATTACAGTGGGCGAGTCGGTGTGTCGCAGTTTACCCTCACGTGACTCGCAGTTTCTTTATTCACATGTTCTCCCTGCATTCCTTTGGGAGCAAGTCACTCGAAGCTGCAGTAAAGTGTATCATTGCTCGATAACAGGTGAAAAGATCAAATAAGGTGAAATTTAGATCTATTTTGGAGATTGGTTGAGGTGAGAGTTGGGATGTAGGAGTGTGGCTGCTGAAGAGAAGAAAGAGAGGCTGTTTCCTCTACACCTACTCGCGTGCCAACCACTGAAAGACGTTACCGAATGTTTGAAAAAGCTGTTCCTGTTGATATGGTCAGATTATTTTGCTTCATGAGATTCCTAGAGTTACTCAGATTAGATTATAAGTGTCACTGGTTATAGAAGGTTCAGTGTATCCTCTCCCCTATGAAGAAAAAGAAATGGTTCAGAAAAGCTAATTCATTACTCGTATCCTGAAGTGTACTAGAATTAAAAAACCCACTGACACAAGTAGGCCTGACTGCACCTTTTATTTCATCTTTTTAATCACTCCAACAACACCTTAGACATGCTATTGTGATACAGATACTGTCTCGTAAATCAAGTAGTCATGTACTGTATTGCAAGAAATAAATCACTAACTTTTTTTCTCCTATAGTATGATAATGGAAGTAGTTAGATACGTTTTATACAGGGACTGCCACGTGTAGGTCTGGTGATTTCCTACAACTTCCCTCGTGTTGTTATCTTATTATGTTTTCTCAGATCTCCGGGACGAGGACTTCGGCATGTACAAGTGCATCTCCAAGAACTCCATTGCTGAGACGGACGGCTCCATTACCCTCAACAGTGAGCCTCTGCGCCATTTGCCTGTGCTGCACATTCCACTAATGCTTCACAAAGGCTTTAGTTTTACACTTGTTTTTAAGGGTATTTTTATGGTTCCATTGACAGATTTACAAGATTTCTGCATGAATAACAGAAGAAACATTATTGAGAACGTGGCTGATCATCTCTGTGGCCTTAGACAATGAGCGTGGAAAGAGCAGAGGACTTAAGAATGCCGGCCTGTGTGCTGTATGGACGTATGACTGTTTGTGTGTGTGTGTGTGTGTGCGTGTGTAATAGATACTGAGACTGCCATACATGTATAATTTTAAGGTTCTAGTTTAGTCATAGTCTGTAAAATTGCTGTGGTCAAACTTTCTACCTTTATATCTGTGTGTGTGTGTGTGTGTGTGTGTGTGTGTGTGTGTGTGTGTGTGTGTGTCAGAGCTGGGCACTTCGGTACCTCGATCCGCACCTCCGCTCCTCCATACCTGCGGAACACCAGACGAGGTGCGGAGGTCCGAAGTGCGGAAAAAAAATTTCAAAAGAGCGGAAGTAACAGGTACGGAAAGGCGATATTTTAAGTCCGCACCTCCACACTGAGACAGGTACAGAAAAGCGAAATTTTGAATCCGTACTTCCGCACCTGAAATTTTCAAGGAAAAATATAAATAAAGACCACAGTCCGCACTCCGTAGCATTACATTCGGCCGTTTTTGGCGATCTGTGCAACCAGCTTCAGGCCTTTTTTCCCGCCATTTGAGTGACGTCACTCATTCAGGTCTAAGCATGTTTCTCTCTCTCTCTCTCTCTCTCTCTCTCTCTCTCTCTCTCTCTCTCTCTGATGATAATAATAATAATAATAAGTTACAATGACTTCCAGTTACTGCTAACCGTACATACATTACAATGACTGCAATCATACAGAATCCCCATTTCTTTATATATATATATATATATATATATATATATATATATATATATATATATATATATATATATATATATATATATATATATGGAGCTCTGATGTATTATTTATTGACTTGTATTTTGTTTTATTTTTTGAGGTGCGGACTAGATTTTTCGGGTGCGCTTTAATAGTTTTGGGTTCAGTACCGGAGGTGCGGTGCCAGAACGAGGGAAAAAGCTAGGCGCGGAAGTACAGGTATGTATGGACTATCTGCGTTTCGATGTCCGGAGGAGCGGTACCGGACTACCCGATATCCAGTAACGCGCCCACCTTTGGTGTGTTTCACTGTTTGATCTGCTGCAGTCTCTGACGAGACAGCCAGACGTTACCCTACGGAACGAGCTCAGAGCTCATTATTTCCGATCTTCGGATAGGCCTGAGACCAGGCACACACCACACACCGGGACAATAAGGTCACAACTCGATTTACATCCCGTACCTACTCACTGCTAGGTGAACAGGGGCTACACGTGAAAGGAGACACACCCAAATATCTCCACCCGGCCGGAAAATCGAACCCCGGTCCTCTGGCTTGTGAAGCCAGCGCTCTAACCACTGAGCTGTGTGTGTGTGTGTGTGTGTGTGTGTGTGTGTGTGATTCACCTCGGTCGCCTGCTGGTCACCCAGCCAGTCTTCCCCATTACGGAGCGAGCTCAGAGCTCATAGACCGATCTTCGGGTAGGACTGAGACCACAACACACACGGGAAAGCGAGGCCACAATCCCTCGAGTTACATCCCGTATCTATTTACTGCTAGATGAACAGGGGCCACACATTAAGAGGCTTGCCCATTTGCCTCGCCGCCCCGGGACTCGAACCCGGCCCTCTCGATTGTGAATCGAGCGTGCTAACCACTACATTATGCGGTGTGTGTGTGTGTGTGTTGTAGGGGAATGATAAAGTTGGAACAAATGTATGGATGAACGAACGATTCTATGAGTGACGGATGGTTGGTGGTTAGTAGGTTATTTGGATGGGAGGTTCCAACACTTGATGAGCTGTAGTGGAAGTTACTGTGGCTTTCGAAGATGTTCCCATATTTCTACTGATAGTTTAATCAATTTTCTGTATTGTCCGTAGAGGAAAACATTCCTGCTAATCCTGTATTGTCATATATGTAGCCTTTGTCTAAGGCCTAAGGCCTCAAGAAAGTTCAGAGTATTTTAGATGTAGATGCGGAGCTATAGTGTTTTTGTACCGACAGTTTCTTAGGGATTCTTTTGGTTTTGCTTGATGTTATATTGTATCGCTTGCTTCCTTTTGTTTTCTCTTTTCATCAACATTTTGTATAATACTCATTTACGTTGTTCAAGTCTTTCAAAGAGAATCCCTGCCCTTAAGCGGCGACTGAGAGAAAACGTATTAGATTTCAAACAGAGAGAACCATTTGAAGGTAAACTCTTACCTAATCTTGTTTCTACTTTTTATTTTTATTATCGTTAGAAAAGTTCTCACCGCATCTACTTGCTTCCAAAATAAATTAGAAAGGAGAGGGAAAATTTCACTGATTTCCGCGTCAGCGAGTGTATTAGTGCGGTAATAGATGCTATCAGAGGGAACACTCAAAAAAAGAACGTATAGACTTGGTTATTCCCTGAAAATAATCATATTAGCAGACTATGAAGGACGAGAGACGTGTTGAGGTTAATTTGAAAGCATCTTATGAACTGATCTACGACTGAAGCAAGGAAGGCTAAGGCTTTGGCTAATGCTTAATTTTGTCTTTGTAGGGGTCGGAGACCTCAGTGGGGCTTTTTTTTTTTTTGTAATACTTGTTATCCTTCCTGGCGCCCTTCCTACATAGAAATAGAAACAAATGGTTGTGCTGGTGGTGATAGTTTGGATAGTGTGTGTGTGTGTGTGTGTGTGTGTGTGTGTGTGTGTGTGTGTGTGTGTGTGTGTGTGTGCAATTACTGAGTTTCCTATTTCTTTATTCATAAGGAGAGGTTTTTTTTTTATCTAATATAGAATATTTTTCTTTTTCTTTTTCTTCCTTTTTTTTTTTTTTTTTTTTTTTTTTTTTTCGTTAATTCTCCGTCTCCTCCAACAGAAACCTTCCGCCCCACATCGCCGCCCACTAAAATCTCCCGCCCCGGCTTTCTCGGTGAGTTTCCTCCTCCTCCTCCTTAGTTTTTATTTAGTCGGTTAATTTTGGAGATGGTTACACCTTCAGAAAGTTACGTCAGAAGTCAGTACAGTATTAACTCCAGCACACAACACGCCCACGAAAGAAAGAAAAAAAAAAGATATGTGATATCTGATACACGAAAACACACGTAATATGTAGTAAGTAAGAGAAGCTGCAGAGTTTTCTTTTCATTTTTTTTCCATTCTCTTTTTGTTAGGTGTGTGCCTTGATCCACACTGACTCTTGACTTGAGTTTCTATAGTGATAGTAATGATTGTGATATACCACCACCACCACCACCATTAACCTAACCTCACATTACAGAGGAGGAGTTCGGCTACAGGTCACGACGGCCGGGCAAGAAGGAGGAACGACGGAACCAGGACATGGAGGAGTCAACGCGGAGGATGCAGGAGGAGGAGGAGGAGAAGCGGCGGCGGGAGGAGAAAAGGAGACTGTCGCAGGAGCTGGAGAGGAAGGAACTGGAACACGAGTTTAACAGAGGTCACCGAGGAGACAGCGGCCCTAGGGTCACTCAGTCTGCCGGTATGTGGCACCGCTGCTGTGGTACTGGTGGTACTAGTAGTGGTAGTAGTAGTAGTAGTAGTAATAGTAATAGTAGTAAGAGAAGAGGGTCATTGGTAAGGATTATGCATGTTCTAATACACATAGCAACTGAAATTGTAGTAGTAGTTGTAGTAGTAATAGTACTAGTAGTTGTAATAATAATTCACTGATTAGAAATATATGTACAGCTACTACTGCCCTACTACTAATGATCATACTACTACTTTTACTACCACTACTGTTACTACTAACAATAATGATGATGATGATGATGATAATAATAATAATAATAATTATTATTATTATTATTATTATTATTATTATTATTATTATCATTACTGTTGTTGCTGTTGTTATTATATTAATAGCAATATGTTATTCTAGTTGTAATAGAACTAAAAGTGATATAAACTAAAACTCACCTATTATTAACTCACTAACATGTTTCTCTCCCTCTTTCTTTCATGATTGTGTGTGTGTGTGTGTGTGTGTGTGTGTGTGTGTGTGTGTGTGTGTGTGTGTGTCGTAGGAGTGAGCGGCACGGAGGGCAGCAGCAGGACCCTCGCCGCGCCAGTGCACGTGCCCGCCGTCTGCACGTGCATCCTTCTGCTTCTCCTTCGTCAGCAGCACCTCTAACGCCTCTCACCACCACAAACCACCCCACCACCACTATCCCGCCACAGCCTCCACTACCCCGCCACTGTTGTTGCTTGTTCACCACTGCTAAAAAGAATTTTAAAAAAGCACAAAAAAAAAAAACATTAAAGGTGGAAGGAGGACAGTTTCCAACACCTTCCCCTTCCTTCCTTCCTTCCTCACCGCGGACTGTTTCACATTTACGGGTAGAAGAATTTTCTCTCCCACGGGAATAAACACAGTCCCTGAGGGTGTGTGTGTGTGTGTGTGTGTGTGTGTGTGTGTGTGTGTGTGTGTAAATATTACTTACGTATCAGTCTTGTATATCTTATCATGTAAAGTCATTGTGTCAGATATTATTATGTGTAAATAAAAGGTATTGTTTCAAACTTACTTATATGTTTTTAATACTGTAATCCCCTAACATCAGTAGCTGTGGAAGTAGGAGGAGGAGGAACAGCAGTAGTATCAGTAGTAGTTGGAGTAGTAGTTATTGTAGGAGCGGTGATGATGAAGGTTGAATGTATAACATGGATTCAAGGATTTCAGTTATGGCTTGTGTTTTGAAGTGGTTGCATGAACACATGTTTGATGGAAGGCCTTATTAGCTGGCTGATGTGGGTGGCTCACACGTTGCAGTTCCTGTCTTAAACATTCCTTCATAAGAACATAAGAAAACAATTTACGGCAGTCTGACCTCACATCGTCACCCACTTAAGAAAGAAAGCTGATGACTTACCTACAGATGTTACAGTGAGCCCACAGTTGTCAACATTTGGACCAGAGGGAACTAGTGACACCCTCCCGTCCCGCTCCTCCCGTATACGTACAGGAAACAGGCGAGTGTGTACGATTAAGGAGAAGAGTGGGAGAGTGTGTAAGAGCCTGTAGTGAAGAGAAAGATATGTCAACATTTGGATCATAGTATAGTTGCGTCACCCTCCCACTACACCTCCCTCAAGCCATCTGCTGGTCACCGCGGCACCTGAAGGGTCTGGCTTGGGCAAAAAAGGTGAGTCAGTAGGCGAGATGATAGAAGTACTTTGATGCGCCACACTCCGGTTACGCCTGACTACGGGGAGGGCAGATGTCACCACCAGGAAGAAAAGAGAGTCAAATGGCGCAGCGTGAGATATAACACAAAGACTGTCCCCCTGTTCCCCTCATCCCCCTTCTCTCGATCCCCAACTCCACCTCGCCCCAACCAATCACAAGCATCACGGGGGGCCATTCTAAGGCCTGCGAGAGCCAATCAGCTAGTCTTTGAATGCCGCTAATAAATAGTGTAGGTGGCGCAGCGCCCCCACTTGAAAGGACAAGGTGCTACACGGCGCGGGTAGCAAGGCGAGGCTAGTCCACGGAACGCCCACTAAATGATAACCTCAGTGTGTGTGTGTGTGTGTGTGTGTGTGTGTGTGTGTGTGTGTGTGTGTGAAAACACTGAACCACCAGCACAGCACTCTCTCTCTCTCTCTCTCTCTCTCTCTCTCTCTCTCTCTCTCTCTCTCTCTGTGTGTGTGTGTGTGTGTGTGTGTGAACACTGAACCAACAGCACAGCCAGTGCTGCGAGATCAAGTTGCCAAAAGTTCCCTGTTTTGCCTAAAAATATTTCCCTATTTAGCGCAGCATTTCCTGTCGTAATTTTTAACTTCTTACATACGTACATACACATTTCGTGTATATATATATATATATATATATATATATATATATATATATATATATATATATATATATATATATATATATATATATATATATATATATATATATATATATATATATATATATATATATATATATATATATATATATATATATATATATATATATATATATATATATATATATATATATATATATATATATATATATATATATATATATATATATATATACGAGTATATACACACACACACACATACACACACACACACACACACACACACACACACACACACACGAATATATAATGAGTACTATAATGTAAACATAGTTAACCTTCATTGTTACCTACCTAGAATGATTGCTATTCCTGTAGATCTGAAGTTTTGTAGATGTCAGCTGTCATAAGTTCCAAGTGCCCCGGTGTAACTTTGAAACTGTGAGCTGATGAATTTTCAAAAATTTTCCTTGCATGAAGCATTCCATTTAGCGATTCTGTGTTCAGTGAATTACGAACTTTGGTCTTCATTAAATTCACTTGAGAAAACACCCTTTCAACACTTGCACTAGAGTGAGGAAGACACAACAGTTTTTCATGAAATTTCCTAGTAGTGGAAATAATGGGGAATCATCACCTTTTTTCAAGTCTCCAACCTTTTGCCAGAACTTGTATACATTAATATCAGGTTCTACATTCAGTTCAGTGTTTTCAGTAAACGCCATTCACCGTCTATCTCATTTAAGTCATTTTCAGACACCAAGTTAGGAAACTGAGCAGCTAGGGGGGCAACAGAGGGAATTGTCTTCATCAGTACACTTTGTGGATCTAGAGCCTTGAGATTTGTAAATACAGAATCACTGAGATTAAACCTTTGCAAAATTTGAGAGGCTCCTTCTATGTAAAAGTCCAGACATCTCAACTTGAACGTGTCCAGTTGCTGCTTGTCAAGGTTTTGGTATTTCTGAAGGGATGCAGTTACTCGTCCTCCAAGATATAGCTCTTCCAATTTAACGAAATTGTTTGGGTCTTTTACCCTGACAGCTGATAATGGTGTTGATTCTAAGACACTTGGCTTCATGTACAACTCAAGAATGGTATGCAAGACAGCAGAGACTCTAGTGTGCAATGCATAAATCTTTCCAGTAATAGAATCCTTCAGAGACTTCCAGACCTAACTGAGCTGAGCGACAGTGTATGAAAGACTGAGGGAGGCAGATTCGTATACTGGACTCGTAGGAAGCGGACAGGGTGAATACGCGTCTCTGTCTCGTAGAAATACACGTTCAGCTATCAAGCAGGGGCGAGGGAAGGAAGGGGAGGGACGATATACGGATCTCATACGTGTCATGACACTGTTTGGGTGAATACGGGTCTCTATCGGTCTCGTAGAATACAGGTTCAGCAAGGGCGAGGGAGGAAAGGGAAGGGACGGTATACGGGTCTCGTACAAGTCATGACGCTGTTTGGGGATGAGGGAAGTAAGAGGGAACGGTAGAGGAAGGATATAGTGATCGAGAGGGACCTCAGAAGTGGATTGAAATTCAATTGAGAGGGAAAGGAAACAATAAATAATTGATAAAAATTAATACAAATAATTATTGTACGGATGACGGGTGAAGAGGATGGGAGGAGGACAAGGGTGGGGACTGCGGATGGGTGAGTCCGTTGGTCAAAATTTCCCTAGATTTTGGAACATTTTGAATTTTCTTCCGTTTCCCTGTTGAGACCTAAATTTCCCTAAAACGGAAATTTCCCTGCATCTGGCAGCTCTGAGCACAGCACTCTCTCTCTCTCTCTCTCTCTCACTGTGTGTGATTCACCTCGGTCGCCTTCTGGTTACCCAGCCAGTCTTCCCCATTACGGAGCGTGCTCAGAGCTCATAGACCGATCCTCGGGTAGGACTGAGACCATAACACACTCCACACACCGGGAAAGCGAGGCCACAACCCCTCGAATTACATCCCGTACTTATTTACTGCTAGGTGTAGCCTACAAGGGCCACACATTAAGAGGCTTGCCCATTTGCCTCGCCGCGCCGGGACTCGAACCCGGGCCTCTCGATTGTGAGTCGAGCGTGCTAACCACTACACTACGCGGTGTGTGTGTGTGTTTCACTGTTTGATCTGCTGCAGTCTCTGACGAGACAGCCAGACGTTACCCTACGGAGCGAGCTCAGAGCTCATTATTTCCGATCTTCGGATAGGCCTGAAATCAGGCACACACCACACACCGGGACAACAAGGTCACAACTCCTCGATTTACATCCCGTACCTACTCACTGCTAGGTGAACAGGGGCTACACGTGAAAGGAGACACCCAAATATCTCCACCCGGCCGGAGAATCGAACCCCAGTCCTCTGGCTTGTGAAGCCAGCACTTTAACCACTGTGTGTGTGTGTGATTCACTATTTGATCTGCTGCAGTCTCTGACGAGACAGCCAGACGTTACCCTACGGAACGAGCTCAGAGCTCATTATTTCCGATCTTCGGATAGGCCTGAGACCAGGCACACACCACACACCGGGACAACAAGGTCACAACTTCTCGATTTACATCCTGTACCTACTCACTGCTAGGTGAACAGGGCTACACGTGAAAGGAGACACACCCAAATATCTCCACCCAGCCAGGGAATCGAACCCCGGTCCTCTGGCTTGTGCAAGAGCTACCGGGCTGTGTGTGTGTGTGTGTGTGTGTAAAATTCCATGCACTATTTAATTTTGCAGTCGGGAGTTGCAGCAGCAGTAGTATGCATGACTAAAGGCGGTGTCACACTAGCACTTTTTCCGTCGTTTTTCAGAAAATCGACAATATTTTGGCTGCTGCCTGTCACACACAAACGGTGTTTCGTCGTCACTTCCCGCCAACACAGACCGACAATGTAAACAAACATGGAGGCCACGCTGCGGCAAAGATACGCTGCTCTGAACGTAATACTGTGTATTACGAAACTTAAACGAGCTAAACAAGCCAAAAAGCGTGCATGGATGCGTTCATGGTTAGTGGTAGAACCAATGCACGTAGAAGCAGGTTGAGGAGATGCGGCAAGTCTTGTGGTCTTGGTCTTGGTATGTAAACAAAGGCGGAAAATTTGCAGACAGAAACGATCCCTATCGACTGACAAATTCATGCGGTAAGTTCATGCGGAACGTTGAAAAATAGACGGAAATCGCATTAATCGACGGAAAAAGTGCTAGTGTGACACCGCCTTAACTCCTCCCTTCTCCCCCTTCACCCAGCTCCACCTCCATCCACCTCTCCCTGCCTCCTCCCATCACTTCTCTCCCCCTCCCTTTGCATAGTTCTGGGTCAGGGAGAAGAAAAAAAGAGGAAAGATATTTCAAGAAAGCAGGAATATTGATAATTGAATATGACCTTGGAGTGTGGCCTGGACAGGGCATAATGGTGGTACTGGTGGAGGTAGGAACAGATACTCGGCTTACAGTCTTATGTTCTTATATAATCTGCCTTACAATACCTTCATAAACAATGTGGAATGGATAGATTTATAGATCACAACCTAATCTACCGTAATACAAGTCATTTAGCTATACTACGCCTTAACCAACCATGCTACATATACACACTCAATAAGTAGTGAGTGCCCCATGGTAAGCCATACAAAATAGATAGATTTATAGACCACAACCTAATCAACCTTACTACACGTCAATCAACCATACAAAGTCCTTACTACACTTTAACCAACCATGCTACACATACACAATCAGTAAATTGTACACACACGCCTCCGATGCATTGCAAGGTCTACTAGTGTGCCGCTGTGCTCCTCGTCTCATTCCCGACGCGCTGTTCGGGCTCTGCATACTAAAACACTGTGTGTGGGGTGCCTCTCGTCTGGCTGTTATGACGGCTTGTGGTCTGCTCTGCGTGAGTGTGTGTGCACCGAGAGCAAGTTACAAATGGAGTAACATGATCCGGGAGCCACATCCTCAAACCTGTGTGCCTTTACGTCTTCTTGGTAAACTCCACAACTCCCTGCCTGCTTCTGTATTTCTTTTTTATAGACTAAAACTATAAGATTCTTCAATTTAGCACCATACTTTTTTTCTTTTTGTTTTTCTTTAAGGACTGGCATGTTATTGGACTTTTTTCTTTGTTTTGTTGTTATCCTAAGCCAGTCCCGTTACTTGATAAAACAACAAGCAGCTCATTAGACGTTATTGTATTATGGACAGTGCTTCGTGATTCTGTTAGCAGGAAACGTTCATTGAAATCCGACTTACCATCCGTATGGCTTATTAGTCTTAGTGAGAGAACCTCTCTCTCTCTCTCTCTCTCTCTCTCTCTCTCTCTCTCTCTCTGTTACTCGTGTGTGTATACAAAGAAAAGAGACAGGAAACAATAAGTACTCAGTATTGGATGAGAGGAACAGACTCAGTAACCAGCAGGATGTTTGTGTCGGTGAAGAGGAGATTAGATAAGTGTATGAATGAAGATGATGGAAAGATAGTTTTTTTTTTTTTTCTGTGACCCCCACGTGTAATGGTATTGACTTTTGTTTTACTTTATTTTACCTTATTTGTATATTTATTTATTTAGCTATTTTATTTATTCATTTATTCATCGTATCGTAGCATAGCCAAGCACAACACTAATCCTAATTCGTTCGTACTCTGTGATTCTGAATACATTCAAAATAGTTTTAAAAGTAACACGGGTCAATATGAGTTTTTTTTTTTTTTTAAGATTATCCAGATTTCCTAATTTTCAACTGGAGAAACACTCTTGACAACCTGGCTAATCATCTCTGTGAACTTTGAAGATCGTGATGGTTAGAGAGCAAAGTGCTTCAGAACATGGGACTCGGCACCATATTCTGAAATACTTCTGCGCCGCATCTCGATTATACTTTCTTTAAGTCTGTATGGAGATGTAGAAGTTACACTGATTTTTAAGGATGTTTAGTAGTTTTAGTGAGCAATTAACAAGATTTCTACATTATTTACGAGAGAAGCACTCAGAAGAACACGGCTAATCATCTCTGTGTCCTTTTAAAATGTCATGTATGGTAAGAGAGCAAAGCGTTTGAGAGTATGACCTCTACTTAGTATATGTAGAAGGGAGTCGGGAGAGGGCAAGTAGGTAGTGGTAGTGAGTGGTTGAATCTGGTCAACGTAACAGTGATAACCAGAAGGCTGAATGTGCTATATGAGTCATGAGGCACGCGAGGTGTTTGCCAGCACTGCATACTCGCCAGTGTTACATAGCGTGGTTCCCCGGGGAGTATTGATATCAGACGTGACGCTTCCTTCAGATCGGGTGGATGACTCATTTGCTGGAAAGAGAGAGAGAGAGAGCAATAATTTATGTATTCTATATCATTGTATTTGTTAAGTATAAGGCTTAATATATGCATACTTTTGGATTAATTTTAATGTTATTTTTTTTTCTGTTCACTATTTTTTATTCCTTCTCTTTTTTGTATGTAATTGTGTCTTGCTGCATGCCCACAATTTTGTGCTAAACCATAAAACAAAATGGTACAGTTTTATGGCTTTAGTTAAGGGGATTTCATATTCAGACTATTTGTATTCATTCGGTTGTTTGTTTATTTATTTATTACGAGCCAGTGACATTCTCTCTCTCTCTCTCTCTCTCTCTCTCTCTCTGTGTGTGTGTGTGTGTGATAAGCAGACCTCAGCACGCCGCTATATCTTATCGCCTTCTTGACGTCACGAGCAAAGCGTATCGATGGGAATTTGTATTCGCGGAAATTATTGAAAAGCGTCACATCATATAAATTGCAAACTCCTAGCAACAAATTAAATAATGTTTCCGTCTCGAGCTGGATCTCTCTCTCTCTCTCTCTCTCTTGAATTTCGTATAGCTCCAGCTACTCCAGCAGTATGTCTAGGGCTAGGCCATGGTATGGCGAGAGGCAATCACTGTACGTAGGGGAAGGTGGGGTAAGACGGACCCATGGGGTAAGACGGAACCCCCCTTCTAAATCCAAGCATAAAGGGCGAGTTACAAAATTTTACGTCACCCAACAGTGACATCACTACCAGCCTGTAGGCACGCTAAGTTTCCCTTGCGCTTCACAAGGAAATATTTGTCATTTTATGCAGTGCTGATGTTATAACGCGCAAGGTAAGACACTGCCTGTTTTATACTGAAATAATTATTATAATGATTTAGTACTTATGTTATACATGCCCATGATCGAGTGTATACATGATATATAGATGCCATAAATTGGCATAGTAAACGTAGATACGTTGGATCTGTCTGAAAGTCTCTAGAGTAGACAGAAAGTAATACATAGCATGGCATAGGCTACGCAGATGCCCATATTGTAACTCAAACAGGTGATCCTGAGCTGTTCTAATGGAGGCATTTTCAGCTTTTGCTATAATAAAGATTTACAGAACAGCAGATGTTACGATGACCCACAATTCCAGACCCAGACGCGACTCATCCCTGTCTAGCTGCGTCATGTGAGTGTGACTCGCCCGTTACTTTTAGTACACCCCCGTCTGTATACCACCTCTCCTCCCCGATACCAGGAAATTATGTCGACTGCCACATTCTTCGATTTCACATTGTCATTTGCATTCATTTTAGTTTAAACGTTGCTGTTCATTGACATGGTTTCATGTACGAAATTATGCTTGAATAAACAGTGCGCGGAGAGATCAGAGGATGTTTGGCAACAGCGTGATGTGTACCTACTCAAGGCCAGACTCGAGACCGAGAGGCGGCTGGCGGCAGGCAGCAGCACTAGTTTATGCGCATGTGTGTGTGTGTGTGTGTGTTGGGAACACACTTATCTATTCCTGGTTAGGTTTTGGGGATTTATTGTGATAAAGAACATTCCACACACTCAGAGGCAGTACGTCACGTAGCACCAGTGCCGCAGTACCTGACAGGAAGTGGTGTGTGTTGGCAGCGCTGGGATTAGATAAAGTGAGACGAGACGCGTACACGTCCAACAGCACCTGTCTACAGGTGGGAGCCGCGGCAGCTCACCAGTTAATACTAATTCCTGACGCCTGGCACACCCAGCATCCTCGTGTGTGCAAGGAAAAGAGAGTGCCAGCCTGCCCCATCTCAGACTGGTATGTTGTCACTTTTTGTGCCGTTGTCAGTTGTTCTTGTGCCTGTTTATTTGATTATATTCCTGCTGTGGGACGCGAATATTGCTGCTTTGTGACTTGCTTTACTTGACAGCACTTGCCATCCTATATAAAGGACAGCGTGAAACGGCAGCAATGTAGGACAGCCTGGTATAATTTGACACCCTATTTAAAGCCCGAAACACGGGTGGGGGAATACATGCAACTGTCTGTGCATGTTACCTTCTAGGCTCAACGGATTGCAGTTGTCATATTGATGAGTGGAAAAGATGAATGTACAATATTTCTTGATATTACAGTCTTACAATGGGATTACAAGGTCTGTCAAATATCACCATACTTTCTTGTCCCTGTTTTGCAAAATATAAATGTAATTCTTCACCTTTGACTGACATTAAAGTGTAACACTGTTCTGTATTGAATGCTGGCAGAATATCTATAACATTGATTTCACAGTGAAGGGCTCAGTGACACGCTTATCCTGGCACACACACACACACACACACACACAGACAGTTGTTGACATATATTTATAAGCGGAAGGAAGTAAAATAAAGTTCCATATGTAGGTCTTTGCTTCATAAATCTACAAGTTGTGATGATTGAAAACATCTATGCTGGGTATGTCATGATCTTCATTCCCTGCCTGTGTCCTGCACCCACAACCTGCAGGATAAGGGTAGGACAGAGGGTACATAGTGGTATCAGTAGCTATAGTCCCAATTAAGAAGATGTGACGTAGCTATAATATGACGATTCCAGCTTAGACAGTTAAACCTCAGCAATTTACATTTTCCATAACCCTTTCACTACTAGGCAGATTTTCCCTTTGAATTTATAACTTTTAGACATATTTCTCCTTTTTATTCATTTGTTACTTTATTTTTTTTCATTTCTTTTATTTCATTTTCATTTTTATATTGTATCTTATTTTGATATTGTTATTGTTATTATTTTTAGGGTTTTATTTTATTTATTTTGTTTGTTTAGTTTTATGTATTCTTTTTTATTTATTTGATGTATTTATTGGTGCTTTTTATTTTTTATTTATTTATTTATTATTAATTAATTTTTTTATTTTTATTTATTTATTTATTTATTTATTTATTTTATTTTTTTTTTTTTTTTTTTTTTTTTTTTTTTTTTTTTGCCAATTTAAAAGACAGTAAACCTTCCATTCTTCCTCATTTCTCTTTTGTCTCCATGCAAATGCCTTATGTTATGTACTATGAAGGTCAATGAAGGACAATCATATTAGTAAAAGGGTCAAGTTATGCAATTCATTAGTAGTTGTGCTTGTATGTAACATAAATGGTGAGGTATTGAGATGAATATATGCTTACCTTTTCTCTCACTTATTCCTTGTCTCTCATATATACATTATCTCATTACTTGTCCCTCATTTACTTTGTCTCATATACAGTATACTTTGTCTCATTTATTCCTTGTCTCACATAGACATTATCTCATATTACTTGCCCCTCATTTACTTTGTCTTCAAATATACTTTGTTTCTCATTTATACCTTCTTATGTATCACTTGTCTCTCCAGTGTGATTCTCCAAGTGGCCGGTAACTATGGGTGACCGAGGCCGTGGGCAGGGCAGGGGCCGGGGACGAGGACAAGGACACAACCAGACTATTAAGAACTTGGAACGTGCTGCTGCTGACATCCAGAACATGCTGCTTAAGAGTGAGTTTTTGCATTTGTACACACACACACACACACACACACACACACACACACACACGTCAATCTTTATACTTGGCTGATAATCCCACACAGGATGTCCCAAACAAAGCATTACACATCATTCACATATATCTCCTGTCAGCCCACGGTGGAAAGGGACAGTACTCCACACACACACACACACACACACACACACACACACACACACACACACACACACACACACACACACACACACACACACACCGCGTAGTGTAATGGTTACCACGCTCGACTCACAATCGAGAGGGCCGGGTTTGAGTCCTGGGGCGGCGAGGCTAATGGGTAAGCCTCTTAATGTGTGGCCCCTGTTCACCTAGCTGTAAATAGGTACGGGATGTAACTCGAGGGGTTGTGGCCTCGCTTTCCCGGTGTGTGGAGTGTGTTGTGGTCTCGGTCCTACCCGAAGATCGGTCTATGAGCTCTGAGCTCGCTCCGTAATGGGGAAGACTGGCTGGGTGACCAACAGGCGACCGAGGTGAATTACACACACACACACACTCACACTCACACACTCTCTCTCTCTCTCTCTCTCTCTCTCTCTCTCTCTCTCTCTCTCTCTCTCTCTCTCTCTCTCTCTCTCTCTCTCTCTCTCTCTCTCTCTCTTTTATAGAGATTCACCCTATTATTGCTTTGCTATGAAAAGTTTTGAATCCCTCAAGTGCTAGGCCTTACTTAAGCCAGAATGAGACAGAGAATAATGCTCATGACTGGTTTGTACTTTGACATTCTCTTAAACATGAGTACATTGCTCAGACTAGCTCATTGTTTGGAAGTGCTTTGGGTCAAGCTTCCTTCAGTCTGGGGTGACTGTAACTACTGAGAGATGAAGCTAAATCAAGTTTCCTCAAGGCTTATCTCTGGCCTGTGTTCTTAAACTCTTACACTCACCAGGACTGTTTTGATAGGCCACAAAAATTATGAATTTGATTCTCATGGGTGTTTTTCATATTGATGATGCAAAATCCATGTTAAAGTATCATTACATTTATGAAAACACCCTTGAAAACTACAATACCTTTTGCTAGAACTTGTTGATATTGTCCAAGATAAGGTGCCAAAATGTTTAATAATATTATTTAAAATGAAGGGAGACGAGGGAGAGAGGTTATATCCACTTGTACTGTGTAAGTAAACATTATCATCACTCTTTGTTAGTTGTAAGGTACTTGGGAATTCTGTTTATCAACTCTGGCTTTAATGCAAGTAATGAAACATGACAGTGAAACAAACTGCCATTGAGTACTGTAGTTTACTTTTTCAAGCTAAAACTCATAAAGCCAAAAGCTGCAGAGAATTACACAGTGCTCTACACGATAAATTGTAAATATTTGACTCAAAAGTACAGCTCATGAAATGGTAAAATAAAGAAAAGGTACTTAGAAAAATGTGAATCTTTAAATGTTATAAGGACATAACAAAGGTGACACAGCAAAGCAAAATCAAGATAGTAGAAGAAATTACATAAGTTCAAGCTAGATAAAAGTGGATTTTTGAAAGAGATGTGAAGGAATTGGTTCTTTGATAGAATGGGAGATTAAAGGATTGTTAGTGTTGGTTGTTTAGGGAGTTTTAAAAGATTAGATAAATTTATTAATGAGGAGGTTAGGTGGAATTAGGTAGATAATGTTTCATGTTAGTATTGCCACATCCATGTTTTACAGCTTCCCTTGTTTTCTTATGTTTTGTGTTAGATCTCTCTTGAGGAAATCTTTAGTTCTATTTCTTTATGCCTTTGTGTTCTTGTCATTTGTAATCTTGTCATTGTGTTCTCTAATATTTACTTCCATTTCATCAACAGTGAACACAGATGAGAAAGGTTCTGGCTCAGGTGGAAACAAAAGAAGGGTAAGCTTTTTTCTTTTATTTATTTATTTATTTACTATTTTTTATTATTAATTCAAAACATGTTGTTGCTAGTTTTGCTAGAAAACTGAGACAGCAGCAGATATTTTGGCTCTTACTAGCAGCTTGTTTGATTTTACTTGAGCACCTCTAACAGGAAGGCAGACAACCAAGTGCATTCCTCCACTGGAAGAAGGCTGCACATTTGTCTCACACACTTCTTGGGTCTCACATGGTGTGCAGGAAGTAAATAGCACAAACCAGGTCAGCATCAGCACACTCAGCAGTGACTGAATCAGACCAGAGCTTTCTGGCAGCACACTGCTCCTTGCTGGTGTACATGTAAAGCTTATCTTTATAAAAGAACAAAAGCTGAAGCCACTTAATGAATAGCACTGGAAGAACAGTTACACAAAAAACTTACATCAGAGAAAGATACTTTTTGACAAATATGGAATTGTGTGAATGAAAGTAACAAAAACTTTAGGACATGTCTTTGGAAGTTATTGATTATCCATTTTCCTTTGCAGGGTGGAGGAAGCAGAGGAAGCAAGTCACTGATGGATCTCAGTAGGCAAGGTAGCCAGCAGCATGGCTATCCAAGTCCTCCCAACCAACCCTTCAATCATCCAGGACCACCCAACCAGGGATACCATCACTATGGCCCACCAGACCAGGAACCTCCTTACCAACCACCACCTGGTCAGATACATTACCACCAAGGCCCACCAGGTCAGGGACGCTACCACCAAGGCCCACCAGGTCAGGGACACTACCACCAAGGCCCACCAGGTCAGGGACACTACCACCAAGGCCCACCAGGTCAAGGACACCATCACCAATGTCCACCAGGTCAAGAATTGTATCACCAAGGTCCACCAGGTCAAGAGACTTATCATCCAAGAAGCTACAGTGAGGGTCCTCCTAATCGGTATCCACCAGCACCCCCATCCTATGAGGAATCTATGGGCCAGTATGACAATAGACCCCAGCCACTGATGCAGGACAACTACAAGAGGAAGGATAAGGCACCCAACCGAGAAGCATCTAAGTCAGCACATGCGCAGGAGTTGGTGAAAGCATTAGCCATGTTTGAAGGGCAGATGGCTGACTCTGAGGTGATCAGCAGGCAGATTGAAAGCAGTGTTGAGGAGGTTGAGAAGGTAGTGAGGCAACGCAAGGATTTATTTGCATACATTAAGGATGGCAATAAGATGATGGTAGAGCTGGTCCCCAACATAAAGCTTTGCACACACTACCTGTCTGAGAATGGCTGCACAGCACGTGACTCCTGCCAAGCTCTTCACATTTGCAGAAACTTCATCGTGACTCGCTGTGACCTTGGGCCGTCCTGTATGTTTGGGCATAAGTTTAATACCAATCACAATAATTCAGTTCTCTCAAAACTGTATTTGGATTTGATCAAAACACACAACTTACTCCTCATTGTCAAAAAGATATGCCGAGGAAATGCTCCTCCCAGGGTGTGTGGTTATTACAGCACAAAGGATGGATGCAGGAAGAAGGACAACTGTAAGTTCCTGCACATTTGTAAAGACTATGTGATGAACGATGGAAAATGTTCTGCCAAAAATTGCCCCTTCAATCATCAGCTGACCAACAAGCAGTGCAAGGCTGTACTGGCCCAGCACGGCATGTCCACCAATGAGAGCATCCGGGACATTTTATTAAAGGTGAAGCAGGTTCTTGAGAGAGGTGGTGGCAGGCATTCCTCTCCTGCACCCAAGCAGGACAAAAAGAAGGAAGAGCAAGAGGAAAGTGAAGATAGCCAATACTCCTCAGACTCAGACAGCTGCAAGGAGGACACAGCTGATGCATTAGTCAAGAAGAAAACCAAAAAGACTCATGGCAAAGCTAAGGAAAAGGGTTCAAAGTCTAAGGGGAAGAAGGCAACAATTAAATCCACTGATTTTTGTGGTGATGTGGAAATTCCTGAAATTTGCATATATTCAGTTAACAATAAATGTATGAATGAAAAGAAAGGTTGCAAGTATCTGCATGCTAAAAGTCTCTTCCACTGGCAGGTGGAAAAGGACAAAAAGTGGTACAATTTCTGCATATTTCAGTCCAAGGCACTGGAGAGCGCTTACCGAGATGTCTCCAAGAACAGCATCACCATGCCCAATATTGACACCACCAAACTTGTTACTGATGACAAGAACATACTGGAAATCTTGGGACCAAACACCTGGAGAGCAAACTTCAGAGACATGTGCATTAGTGATCCTACAGGCAAACAGCTGAAGATTAGGAGAGTGTCCACACCATCATCAGCTTTGTCCGGCCTGCCTCAGGCCACTGTATATGACTGGTACTTTGAGGACGAGCAGGGGAAGTGGATCCGCTACGGCAACGTGAATAGCTCGGGCAAACAGGACTTTGTGTGTAACATAACCTCAGAGGACATTGAGAAGCAGTATGTGACGGACTCATTCACAACAATGGTGATATCTAACAATCGCTTCAAGTATAAAATTGATTTTGCAGCCATGACACAGACCAACCTGTCAAGCAGCAAAGTGAGGGAGATCCGTCGCCGCCCCATACGCCTCGCTTACCAGAATACTGCCACCACCACTGCTGCTCCTGCCTTTGCCACCTCTGCCAGTAGTGACATCTCCTCCCTCCCAGCATACTGGCAGCCCATGAAATCCCTGGAGCCCTACAAGCTGGTGACTCTGGATTCAAACAGCACAGAGTTCCAGGATGTGTGTAAGAGCATCAAACTGATGATCCCAACTGCCAAGATCTGTGAGGTGCGCAGGCTGCAGAATGAGTACCTGTGGCGCCTCTTTCAGTACAAGAAGACTGACCTTGCCAACTGGTATGCTGCTCAGTCCTTTGTGCTCCATTCTTCCTTGCTGTGTCCTTCCTTCCATATTCTTTGTCAATCATTCTTCCTACATCTTATTCTGTGGTCTCTGCCCTCCCACCTTGCTTAAGCTCATTCTCTGTTCTCATCTTGCTTATGTTCACTATCTGCTCTTCTATCTTTCTTTTTCTCAATCTCTGTCCTATCTTTCTCACTATGTACTTTACTCTTTCTTTTTCATTCTATCCTGTTTTGTTTTCCCACTGCTTCTTATTCACCATGTCAATTTCTGCAATTTCTGTGCCTACTTAACCATTCTCTCTCTCTCTCTCTCTCTCTCTCTCTCTCTCTCTCTCTCTCTCTCTCTCTCTCTCTCTCTCTCTCTCTCTCTCTCTCTCTGGTGATCATAGTCAGGAATAGGTAAATATGTTTCATACAAGGACTGCCATGTGTAGGTCTAATGGCTTTCTATGTTCTTATAACTTTGACAGGTATGATGAGCTTACCATGAATGTGCAGAAGCTTTACCATGGCACTGACCCAGACTTCATCAATGCAATCTGTAAGGAGAACATTGATGGACGCCGCTATGCCAACACAAAGGACAAGTATGGGAAAGGAACATACTTCTCCAATAGGTAAGCAGTAGTGATTGCTTTTTGTTTGTTGGTGATACTGTCTTACTAATGGAGAGTAAAATGGAACTCTTGAAAGTGGTTGATTAATTCTTTGCAAAACTGAAGATGAATGTTGGAAATTAATAAGATAATAGTTTTGATTGGAGACTACAGTTTTGTGGTATTAGAATACCCTGTAGAGTGAGTGTGCCTGCTGTAGGAAGGTGTGAAGGAGTGATGGAGAAGAGGGAATGGAAGCAGCTTTATGTAAACAGTGAAATGGATGAGGAAATCAAAGAGAAAGAGAGAACATAAATAGTGCAGTGCTGTTTTAGGTAGCTATAGGAGAAAGAATAAAGAAAATTTTAAAGATATGGGTGGACCTCATATCAGTAGAATGAGATGGATGAGGAAATGCAAAAGAGAGAAATAGACATAGTCATGGTGCAGTGTTGTTTCATTCAGTATTATGAATCTTGCAGTTCTGCTGTTGCTCGCACCTACTGCACTCCTGATACTCAAGGACACCTGTTCATGATCCTGGCTGATGTGATCATTGGCTACATGACCCTGGGCAACAAGAACCTCAACAAGCCTCCACTGAACAGTCTTATTGACAAGCCCTATGACACAACAGTGGACAGCATGACGGCACCAACTATCTTTGTTAAGTATTACAAGGAAGAGTACTACCCCGAATACATAATAGAATTCATTGCGTAAGTGTTGTGCAGATCTTCTTTACTACTCTCATTGTAGGTATGTGAAATGATGCATCTGATCAGTGAGGAGGATAGCTTGGCAGAAGAATTGTCAGTTATGCATTTAGTGATTTATGTTGAAGTATGTCATAGATATTTGAATGATTTCACATAAAGGGGTGTGTGTTTCTTGCCATGTCAGAAGTACATGTTCTTGTTATGATTGGAAGCAGTCTTGAGGAGTGGATGAAGATATTTTTCTATTTTCTTTTCTTTTCTTTTCTTTTCTTTTCTTCTTTGCTTTCCCACTAATGTCAGAAAAGGAATGCAAATTCAAATAGAAACTAACTTGTGATGATTGCCTGTGATGTGGTGATTGTGTTGGCACAGGACACAATTCCCACTAATGTTCCTGTGTGACTTCAAGTGCAGGGATCACTGTGTTGCCTTTCTTGCCTAGCACAGAGAAGGAATACTGATGAAGTACATCATTATTTCTTGGCGGGTAAAGCAGTTCCCCCTGTTCCTTATTACTGCTTAATATTTGAAGTGTATGAGGTTTTTTTTGCCTTGCCCAGCCTTTTTTATTTGTTTATTATTTTTTATTTATTATTATTATTATTATTTTATTTTATTTTTTTTTTTTTTTTTTTTTTTTTTTCTTCTTCTCCAGGGGACAGGGGAAGAATAAAAAAAAACTTTGTGCTAAATTTTTCTTACCTTCTTCCATCTCAACATTGTGCAGATGATAAACCAAGAAGATACTTGGTAAGACAAAATTGCAAAGTATGTTGATGGTCGGAGAAGTCTGCAACTATTATTTCATGTATTGTATTAGTAGAGTATTTTTCTTGAAACTGTGCATTGATTTATGGTGCTGAGCCATTACTTGCTATAGTGGTGTAAGGCTCCCTAGGACAGCACACAGCAGGTCCATGTGCAGTATTCAGTGTGTGTTGGTGTGTGAGTGAGTGTTGCCTGATCAATGAGTAGTTGCCTAAAACAATGTGAGTTAGATCTCATAAAAATTAAACACTTTTCTATGTCAATTCTAAAAGAGTATTTTACAATGGAATTTCTGTGATGTCTCAAAACTTTTGTCACCTAAATTGTAGTGCTTGACTGTTAGGTATTTCTGTGGAAGCATGAGTTTGAAATGTGAACCTTCCATTGTGACAGAGATGGCGATGGGAAAACAGTCTCTACTTGGCATACGGCATCAGGGCTTATTAATGCTGTTGCTGCTGCTTGGTATGGCACCAACGATAAATGAATTGAAAACTTATTTGTATCATAATATTGTATCTTATAATTGCCCAGTAAACATACACTCTACTTTTACTGTGCAATGCCAAAATCAGACATTGATATATTTGTGGATGATATAGGAGGGATGGGAACTATAGCTACAACAAAAGACACAGTGGCTGCAGATGAATACCAATGCAGCAGACCAGGATTCTGATCTCAAGCTATAACCAATGTGCAAAGTTCATTGTATTTGTATTTAATATCATTAAATGCCTCATTAGCCATCTAAGTAAATAGTGATGAAATGCACAAGTTGTTAATATTGTTAAGGTTGATTATGTTGTCATTATTATGAGTGATACAGAGGTGGCAGCAGTCAGCAAGGTCCCTTACCTAAGACTGAATAAGAAATTCTTTACGTGTGTGTATGTCCAAAATTATGACTTTTTATCTTTTAACTAGGTATCATTCATCATGAGAGGACGAAAATTCCCATATTTATAAGCAAGTATTCCTGTCTTAAGTTTCATCCAATATCATTTCTCGTACATGAGGTTTATGTGCAGCAGAATAATGATACAGTATTATGAGTAGCTTTGCCTCTACTATTTATTGTTGAGGATTTACTGTGTCAGGTGGCAGCTTTGTGGGGCATATTTTTACTGTATTTTCTTTCCATTGCATAGAGGAGTTGATTTTGTTTCATTAAGTGTATTTTGATAAACTGCAGACCTGATGGTTGGTAAGGCAACATTACCATCAGATCCCATTTCACCTCAAGTCCTGGTGTAGGAATGTTGATACTGAAAATGTTGATAATCTACATGCCAGGCAGGGAGCATGCAAGACAGGATGTCATGGTGCCTTTTCTCATTGTAGTAAAAATTCAGACGATAAGATTCCTATTCTCTTCCTGTAAACTTTTTTGTAATGAAAAAAGCATGTCTCCACACACACTGTTAACATGGTAGTCAGCATCATAGCTGTCACTGGCCTGTGTGTGTGTAGAAATCATCACACGTGGGACAAAAATACATATTGTTGCATTTCCAGCTCGCCTGTTATGATTTCTAAACGATAAATCTTGTGCCTCGGTGTTATCTCTTTGTGAGCAAAACTTTGTAGCAGCTGAGTGAAGTGAGGTCAGGTTTCTGGGCACTAACAACAATGGTTCTAATTTAACCATGAAATTTGTGTCTCTAACATGGAGCTCATCAGATGAAACTGATAATGATAAATTGAGGTGAACATTGATGTTATTACATTATCATATTGTTTCATCAAGGTGTTTGAGAGATGACAAAAAAATAACTTGGAAATTGTGGTTATGTTTTGAGGACAAACCTTTATCAAAATGTTGGTCTGGAAGCAAGAGCTCTAACTCTAGAGTAGGGAGTTCATAACCTCTGTGATCTTGACTCCCACCTCTCATGTTGGGTAGGACCAGCAAAGTCAGGTTATTTCTATTTTGTGTGTGGCACGCGTACTTCCACTATGGTAGCCACGATGCATTTATCAACTGTGAAGTGTTGGTATGGTTTTGATAGATGTGTGACTCGTGGACAAGGAAGACTATTAGTGCCAGAACATTGCCAACATGTACCATTTTTTTGTGTACTGAGGCACAATAGGGAGGTGGGAGTCACTGTACTTAATGATACACGCTTCCAGTGCTTCTTCTGTTTGAAGAACATGGAAGATTAAGAAAGATAAATAGTAGAGTTACATAACCAATGATGCAGCAGTGAATGCAGAGCCTGGGGCTGCACGGGCTGTGTTGCTGCTGTACTTATGGCTGTGCTTACCAAAATGTTCTGTGATGCAATTTTTTGAGGACGTGTCTTTAAAGGTTTTGTTCTGAGCATTGAATGGATAAAATTGATTTTTCCATTAAATATATATTTTTGAGAATTTGTGGAATATAATTACTATATGTATTATGCAAGTTATAATAGTAAGGCAATTCATCATCTTCATAAACAAAGTAAGAGCATGGAGGAAGCTGCTCCAGTCACTGCATCACAAAGTATAGTGTTAATCAAGACAGAAATTAAGGAGAGCTTATCTGGCAGTTTGTTTGCTAGGATGATGTTTGTCATGCAGTTAATGCTAGACATAACAAACTGCTCAGGGGAAAACCAGTTCACTGTCAGTTAGCAAGGAATATTAGCAATCAGATTATTACATGAAGGAAGATATTGATTAATACCTATCCAAATAGAATACATTTCTTGATACCTATCTTAACAACAATCACTAGATACACCAACTTTCTGCAACATTTAGTGAAAACATGCTGCATTATATGCAGTTAACATAAAGAATGATGATACCTATTCAAGTAACAGTTCCTCTAGAAACACCAATTTTCTTGTATGTCTAGAAAAAATAATAATTTATTACCTGCAGCGATTATTGCAGAGTTTGGCAAAGTTTGGTATTTATACCTTGTATAACAATTGGGGTTTGCTAAGTTCTTGACTTGTTTGATAGACTCCAAGTGTTTGTTGTACCTTAGATTCACTGTGCCCAAGTTTTTCCAATGTGGAATGTAACCCTTTGAGTGTTACAACTGCTTCTCAGCTTGTTTGTTAGAAGTTTAGACACAACACTTATAATAAAAGGTATCAAATATTTACTAAGGCTTTGTAGTAATTGTAGCTTAGTTTTTCTTGAGTTCAACTGCTTGCACATGAGCCATTAGTAGTTAAAGAGTGAATCAAACATAAGGTTCCTCATTACTTAGTGTTCTATCAAGTATATGTATGGTAAGTACACACAGTAGGATATTCAATACTATAATCATAATGGTATGTGGTTTGGGCTATCTCTGGGTCTCTTGCTTCCTGTGATGAATCAGTAACCATATTACTGTAGCTGCCATGTTTGTTTACCATCTGAATTATTTGTTGCTGTTTGAATCAGGATTCAGGATTTGCTTTCTCTCTCTCTCTCTCTCTCTCTCTCTCTCTCTCTCTCTCTCTCTCTCTCTCTCTCTCTCTCTCTCTCTCATATATATATATATATATATATATATATATATATATATATATATATATATATATATATATATATATATATATATATATATATATATATATATATATATATATATATATATATATATATATATATATATATACACACACACACACACGCACACACACATTTTACTTTTAGAAATATTAATTAAGTGCATACCAAAAAGTTTTGAATGTACATGGATTGCCTTCAGTTTATCTGTATTATTCTTCCAATAATGATCTACCAGCACATGTGTGTTTATTATCAACATCCTTTGAATTTTGATGTAGTTCTCTCTATGATTGCAAGCTTCCCCTGACATAAGGAGAGTTATGTCTGGAAACTAGAGGTGAAAAGAACAAAAAAAATGTCACTATTGAACTAAAAGAATGACGTGTGTCAGAAATCTTGAAGAATAGCAGCTGTCATGTCAGGAAGCTTAAACAACAGATGTCAGTCATGTCATGTCCGCTAACTTAAGGAACAATTCAGGCATGTGTAGTTTCTTGATTAAGTAAAGTCAATTAGCTTTACATAAAAGATATGATGAAAATATACATTGCCAATCATATCCATAAGTCTCTCTCTCTCTCTCTCTCTCTCTCTCTCTCTCTCTCTCTCTCTCTCTCTCGTGTGTACATATAGGCGTATATATTTCGAGTTCTTTGCCATATGCCTCTTCGAGCCCCCTTGTATTCAAACGCTTCGGAGCTTCATCTCGTCTAATTTCATTTAACTTTAGAGAAGGTATTGGTTTATCAAGAATTTTTTGTTAATCTTAGTAATATTTAGGAATATTTGAAGAACGATTTTGCATAGTGAGTGTACACGTATGTGCGAGTGTGTGCGAGAAAAAAAAGGATGAACATATAAAGGAGGAGGAGACGTGAGGTCGAGAGGTATGAATAGAATGAAAAAGAGGAGGGAGAATGGGATAAAAAGAGTGAACATACTAATAACGAACGTTAGAAAATAGGATGTGTTCCGAGAAGAAGGAAATGAAGAGAAGACTGGGCTGAGATTGGTGGAATTAAGAGGTGGTACTGGCAGCGACGGGGAGAAGTGGAGGCGGAGAAGAAAGAGTAATGGAGGAGTATGGGGGATAGTAGTGGTCTGAGGGATATGGATAGGGGTGGGGTGGAGGGCAGGTGATAGTGGCCCCCGGTGCCTGTTGGGAACTTGACCTCATTGTAACTGGAGGTACTTCAGGCGGCGTGGCGTGATGGAAAGGGAGCGTCTGCTGTTCGCCTTCTCCATGTACTCGTAAGTGTTACCAGGTTTGAATTATGCGAATGAGTGATTTGGATGGGAGTGAATGAATAATTGGCAATGAATAAGAGTAATATTGTGATCGTAGTACTGTTAGTGAATAGAATGTTTTATAATAGATGAATGTTAGTGAATATAATGTTTTATAATGAATGATATATGAATTAGGATGAATGATAGGTGAACAACAGTAAGTGGTTAACTGCAATTATTTGAATAATTACAGCGTGATATTAGCCTAGGTATGTTTTCTTAGTATAGATGTTGGCAAGGCGTAGTATATTTGATGGCTACAGTGTGTGATGTAAGTATACAGTTTTATTTTAAGGATGTGGCATAGTGGTGGTGGTGACGGTGATTCTGCAAAAAGCTACTCCGTTGTTCAAACAGGTAAGGATTATTATAAGCAAATTGTGCTTGTTGCTGTGTTGGTAGAGACAAATAAATGATGTTAATGTTAGGTAGTTGTACCTAATGACTGATGTTATAGTCGGATTGTGGTGTTCTAGCGTGGTTGTGATGATAACCGTGATAAGTGTGGCGGCGTGGTGGTGTCAGTAATGGTGACGATCGAGTGTTAGTGTAGTTAACGTGGTTCTCATGACACACATAACATAATGGTGACTGGACTGTGGTGGTATGGAGGCGTGGTTGTGCTGGTATGGTGCGAGGTGGTGGCGGCAGTGGTGCTGGTGGTGAGTGCTTGTGTATATAGTTAACGTGCTGATTATTACTTTTGAAGATTCGTCTGACATAAATCTGACTTTCAATTGCTGAACTGTAGTAGTGATCAGGATGTGTGGTGAAGGCATGTGACGGTGATGAAGTGATGATGGTGGTAGTGATCTAAATATAATACCGCTTTGATACCTATTAATGGATAGTGTATTTGAACTATGATAGAGGACGTTGTTATGATGAAAGACTTGAACCCAGGCCTTTATTGGTAGTGAGCTGATCGATCGAGTGTGTCAACCATTACACTACGCGGTGTATTTAAGCAATTCGCTTTAACAAGTAATATATTTTATAAGTATTTAGGTGGTGGTGGTAATGGTGGTAATTGTTGTCGCTGTTGTGTGGTGGAGGCGTGTGTGGTGGTGGTGGTGATTCGTGTGTTGGTATGTAGTTCTGATGAGTCGCTTGAGCCTGATAGTCTAATTGAGGTGGAAAAGTGTGATTGTGGTGGTGGTAGTAATGGTAACAGTGAGGACCAAAGACTATATAAATAAACAAGACTGGAAAGCGTCAATTTACCGTGTAGCCTAGGCAAACTGGTGGTAACTCTTCTTGTTTGTGGTTCACTCACGCGATGGCGCTGCTATTGCAGCTTAAGATCAAGATCAGCACCGTTGATCCGTCTGCATGTTTACATGTGTCAACACTCAAACAAGAGGGCCTACAACAGTGACAGGTTACACACCGCATGTTCTCAAGAAATCCGCAAAAATGAACACTAGACTGGGGCATCCATGTGTTAATTTTGTCGCAGGACAAAGGGCACACACCCACACTTGGTCTTCTATCGCTTTCCTAAAGATCATGACAGGTATAGCTTAAGTGAAATAAGTGAAAGGGTGGTTACTGCAGCCACCATACACAGACAAGCTATATGCATAGCTATAGATATGGAGACAGGCTAATGTGCTATGCTGTACAGCACAACTATAGGTAAATAAGCACACACACACACACACTATCAATAATGTACTCTAGTACAGTACATATTTACTTCATCCACCTGTGACCCCGTTCAAGCTCCCTTGTATCCAACTTGAGTTGTAAGTATATCATAGAGATATATTGTACATGTGCGATAACTATTTATAATTAGTGAGGCAACACACACACGTGTGTGTGTGTGTGTGTGTGTGTGTGTCTGTGTGTAATTCACCACGGTTTCCTTCTAATCACCCAGCCAGTCTTTCCCATTACGGAGCGAGCTCAGAGCTCATAGACCGATCTTCGGGGTAGAACTGAGACCACAACACACTCCACACACCGGGAAAGCGAGGCCACAACCCCTCGAGTTACATCCCGTACCTATTTAATGCTAGGTGAGCAGGGGCCACACATTAAGAGGCTTGCCCATTTGCCTCGCCGTGTGTGTGTGTGTGTGTGTGTGTCGCCTCCCTAATTATAAATAGTTATCGCACATGTACAATATACATATATCTATGATATACTTATAACTCAAGTTAGATACAAGGAAGCTAGAACGGGGTCACAGGTAGATGAAGTAAATATGTACTGTACTAGAGTACATTATTAATAATGTGTGTGTGTGTGTGTGTGTGTGTGTGGAGGAAGGAACTCAAAGCGATTATTCAAATCGTAGCGCTGTTAGTTTGCGGTTCACTCAATTGGACGGCGCTGTTATCCACTATTCTAGCGGTATCTGGCATCTTTACTGGCGACACGAATTTCTTATGGTGAATGGCAATTTTTCCAGTCTTGTTTTATCTATAGTCTTTGGTGAGGACAAGAAGTTTGTTACGTAGTTCTGCTGACGTGTGTGACGTAATGGTGACTCCTGACGGATCGTGGTAGAGGAATTGTGGTTGTGGTGACGGCGGTGGTGTGACTGAAGGTTTTATGTGATGACATGATAATGACGTGTTTAACAAAGGTACCTTAAGAATAGTTGTATTGTGGTAGAGGGAACGTAATTGAGGATGTCTGACATCTGGTATATGACTCCCAAAGGTAATCACAAAAATGTCTGTTGTCTGGTATTACTCACAGTGGTGGGAAGCAAATCAACTCGTGACGCAAACCCGACTCGAACAAGTCTCCTGCTATCTAGTGTAGCGGTGACAGAACTTAACAAGCCTGAGATCACAGTCCGAGCACTAGGCGTCCATGAGGAAAGCAGCTTAGCAAATGGAAGGGACAGGAAAGGCTTGGGCTTAATGCCTATCCACTGCACAGAGCTCATTAAGACGTTCAGTTCAGTTCAGTTCAGTTAATTGGCGGAAGTGTAGCCTGGATATCGGCACTGGTGAATTTGTAGTTTCAACCAATATAGCCTAACTTATATTTCTTTTTCCCTGTGTCAAACAAGCTTAGGGAAAGCGGTGTTTTAGGGTGGAGAAACCAAAAACGAGCAAAATTTCTTCTGCTTGTGTACTTTAAAGAGATTTTGGTGTCTTTTATTGTTATTTCTAAATAGTTCGTTAATCTCCAGGCAACATTCTATCCTTATCTCCACTACCTGTCCTACCACTATCTCTGCGTCTTCTATACTACTCGCTAACAACATTCCGTCATCTGCAAAGAATTAGGATGTCATATTTGAAATGTCATCTTTGAAGCCCAAATTTAGATTTTCTAATTTCTGTATTATTTTGAAATCATCCCCTGCTGTCTGATGCCACTTGTTACTGGTATTATATTATTATTATTTTTTTTTTCATCGTTTTATTCTAGTTTTGTCTCCAGTGTAAAATTTAGGTATGTCTATTATTATTATTTTTTTTTTATATTCCATTAAAATTTTAATCATATAATCCTTAACCCGTCCATTTCTCTGTGTTCTTCTATACCTATCCTTAACACAGCCATTAATAATTTGCACCCTATGTTGGTTAAAGCTATCGGCCTAAATTCATTAATTTTTGGTTTGCTAGCGTTAGGAATCATCACTGTGCTGGATTCTTTCCGTATGTCAGGGACTTTGGCCGTTTGTAATATTTGCTGTAATGCACTCCTCGATTTACATCCCGTACCTACTCACTGCTAGGTGAACAGGGGCTACACGTGAAAGGAGACACACCCAAATATCTCCACCCGGCCGGGGAATCGAACCACGGTCCTCTCGTTTGTGAAGCCAGCGCTCTAACCACTGAGCTACCGTGTGTGTGTGTGTGTGTGTGTGTGTGACATCAGGTTTCAGTGATGAAATTTGTGGTGGAGCATGTGAGCAAGGATTGAGGATGGTTAGGCAGGCTGGGTGGTCTCCACAGCCAGCCTGATAGTATCCACTCTCCCTTATTTACACCAAGGGAGGCAGTGTACCACATCTCGTACAGGTAAGATCGTGTTCACCACCTCGGTCGTCTGCTGGTCACCCAGCCAGTCTTCCCCATTACGGAGTGAGCTCAGAGCTCATAGACCGATCTTCGGGTAGGACTGAGACCACAACACACTCCACACACCGGGAAAGCGAGGCCACAACCCCTCGAGTTACATCCCGTACCTATTTACTGCTAGGTGAACATGGGCCACACATTATGAGCCTTGCCCATTTGCCTCGCCGCTTACCGGGACTCGAACCCGGGCCTCTCGATTGTGAGTCGAGCGTGCTAACCACTACACTACGCGGTGTGTGTGTGTGCGCATTTACCTAGTTGTATATACCTAGTTGTAGTTTTACAGGGCCTGGGCTTTATGCTCGTGTGGCCCCGTCTCCATATCTACACTTATCCAATCTTACTTTAAAAGTGTGCACACTCGTTGCAGACACTACTTCTTCATCTAAACTGTCTCAATACATCTCTGCGGGAAACTACATTTTTTAATATCTCTCAGACATCTTCCTTTTCTCAGTTTTTTACTATGCGATCTTGTGCTTCGGATGTCATATTCTTCTCTCAGGATCAGTTTCTCATTATCCACTTGGTCCATTCCGTTGATCAATTTATAAACTTGTATCAGGTCTCCTCTCTCCCTTCTTTGTTCCAGGGTTGGTAGATCCATAGCCTTTAGTCTCTTTTCATATGTCATCCCTTCAAATTCTGGAACCATTCTTGTAGCCATTTTTGTAGCCTCTCCAATTTCCTTATGTGTTTCTTTTATGAGGGGTCCACACTACTCCTGCATATTCCAATCTGGGTCTTATTATAGTACTTATCAATTTCTTCATCATTTCTTTGTCCATGTAGTGAAATGCTACTCCAATATTCCTTAGCAAATTATATGTTTCTCTAAAAATTCTATCAATATGGCTTACTGGTTGATTGTTTTCTTCCATCGTCACTCCTAAGTCCTTTTCCTTTTTACTTTCTCCAGTTCTACTCCATCTCCCATCTTATAGATTCCCACAGGTCGTCTTTCACTCTTTCCCATTTCCATGACATGGCTTTTGTTCACATTGAATTCCATTTCCCACTTCTTACTCCATTCCCAGATCTTATTTAGGTCTTCTTGCAGTATTTCACAATCCTCCTTTTGCTTTATAACTCTGCACAGTTTCGTATCATCCGCAAACAAATTTATGTAGCTGTTCACTCCTTCTGGCATGTCGTTAATATAAATGAGGAAAAGTATTGGTGCCAATACTGACCCCTGTGGCACTCCGCTTTCTACTGCTCTCCACTTGGACTTCATATCTTTAACTACCGTCCTTATTTCTCTCCCCCTCAAATAATTTTCTATCCATCTCAATGTGCTTCCTTTTAAGCCACCCTTCTCCTCTAACTTCCACAGTAATCTTGCATGTGGCACTTTGTCAAACGCCTTTTTTAAATCCAAATAAATGCAGTCAACCCATCCTTCTCTCTCTTGTACTCTATCAACTATTCTAGAATAGAAACTCAATAAATTAGTTACACAAGACCGTCCTTTTCTAAAACCAAATTGGCTATTTGATATTAATTTGTTGTCTTCAAGGAACTCGATCCATTGTTTCTTTATTATTCTTTCACACATCTTGCATATTACACTAGTTAGTGATACCGGTCTGTAATTTAAAGGTTCTTCCTTCCTTCCGCTCTTATATATGGGAACCACCTCAGCTCTTTTCCATTCTACTGGTACTGTTCCATTTTCTATTGAGCATTTTATGATGTTGTATATAGGACTTGCTAGTTCTTCCCTACATTCTTTCAGTATTCTGCCTGAGACTTCATCCGGTCCCATTGCCTTCTCTTCATCCAGTTCCTTCATTAACTCTTTTATTTCAAGCTTGGTTACTTTAATCTCTTTCATATAGATTGTCTCTCTATTACCCTGTGGCCTCTCAAATTTGGATTCCTTAGTAAAGACCTCCTGGAATTTTTATTTAATAGTTCTGCCATACTTTTGGGTCTTCCACCATCCCGTTCTCTCCTTTTAACCTTTCTATTGTTTCTTTTGCCTAATTTTTCCATTTATGAATCTATAGAACAATTTTGGTTGCTCCTTACATTTTTCGACAATGTCTTTTCAAGTTCTTTTCCTCTTCCTTCCTCACCTTAACATATTCATTTCTTGCTGCCTTGAAGTTTTCCTTATTTGCTGGATTCTATTTCTCCTCCACCTTTTCCATGCTCCATCTCTTTTCTCCTTTGCCCTAGCACACCTTGCATTAAACCAATCTTTCTTTCCTTCTTCTTTAGGTCTATATTTTGGGACATATTCCTGACTCCTGTTTTGTATATTTCCAAAAATAAGTTATATTTGTCTTGCATTGTCTCTGAGTTTTCCATCTCCTCCCAGTCTACGTTTTTAAAATAGTTCTTGAGATTCTCAATATCAGCCTTTCTGTAATTTAATCGGTCTCCTTTGTATGAATCGTCTCTATCTTCCTTTCCCTCTTCTATATCTATTTCTAATATTGCATGGTCACTCTTTCCCAATGGGCACTTATATCTTATATCATCATTCATTTGTATACCCCTTGTAAAAACTAGGTCCAATCTCACCGGCTCGTCGTTTCCTCTGAATCTTGTGCATTCCTTTACTCTCTGGTCCATCATATTGTCTATCATTAGGTTCAAGAATCTTTCTCCCCAGGCTTCTTCCCCCATACCACTTTCAGAATTTTCCCAGTCCACTTCTTTACAGTTGAAATCTCCTACTAATATCACTTTTCTCCTTTCTTTAACGATTCTCATTAGACTCTTTATTGTGTCATCTATACCTATTGTCCAAGTCTATTTTGATTGCCTTATTTAGTTTTGTTTCAGCCAGGCATACAATATCTGGATTTTCTTTCCTTATGTAATCTCTTAATTCTAATTTACTTGATAAAACCCCGTCTATGTTCGTATACATCATTTTTAGTCTTTTGCCTTTATCATTTTTAGTTAAACTTGTTCCAATTTTTTCTCTTCCTTCTCGTTTATATACCATTTCCTTATCCTGTCTCCTAGAATTCTCCAAAAAAATGCCTTCTTCTCCTCTTCTGACCTTTCATTATTCTTTTCCCTTACTGCTGCTGCCAGTTGATTGTATCTCTTCCTTTCTTCCTCATTTCTATTTTTCTTTATATAGATATCCTTGCAGCCTTCTGTTTCTCTAAGTTTTGTTGTTCTATATAATATTTCTTCTGTTGCTGCTTGTGATTTTAGTAGTATTTTAATTGGTCTCGTTTTTCCTTCTTGATATGGTCCCATTCTGTTTATTTCTTCTACTTCCTCTTCCAAGTTCTGCCTATCTTCGTCGTTTAGATTCTTCAGTAGGTTTTTGACAGATTTCATTTCTTCTTTTTCTCTTTTTGGTCTATTTTAGATTTTTTTCTTTTATTCCAAATACGACTACACTCTTCTTTTTTTCTGCAATTTCTCTAACTAAATTTTCTTTTGTCTTGAGGACTCCTATCATTTTGCTTGTCATATTTTCTTCTTTTTCTTTAAGTTGTTCTTGAATCACCTCCTGAAAATCAGCCTTATCTTTCTTATCTTGGACTCTCCATGTTTGTACTTCTTTTTTAATCACGTTCTGTACTCTTTCCTCTTCCTTGTTTACTAGATCTTTCAGTTTCTCTTTTTCTTTCTCGGCTTTACCGAGTCCTTCTTCCATCTGCTTCTTGTAGTTAGCTACTTCCTTTTTTAGTTCTTCGTTTTCCGCTCTTAGCCCATACACTTCACTCTTTTCATCATTTTTATTTCTATCTTTGATTTTTCTTTTTGTCATTTCATTTTGATTGATCTCCTTTGATATTTTTTACATCTCATTTTTCTCTTTCTCCTGTCATTTTGATCAAACTTTTAGTTCCATGACTGACAAACATTCCATGTCTCACCATTTTTTGATTGAAGTTTTATGTATCACTTTACCAGCCTTGTAGAATTTCTAATTATCAATCTCTCCACCTATGACATTCTCCCATATCTGAGCATTTTACTTCCATAGTATAAGATCTGTCTTTTCTGCCTTGACATGTCTGTATTTCTTTTTCCAGTCTTTTGACCATTTCCAACGTTTACCATTTATCAGAGTCCAATGCGAACACTGTGCTATCCACTGTGCATCCATGTCAATTTTCTATCTTTTTTGATCGCCTAAACTGTGTCAATTATGCATCTTTTGTATCATTATCTCATTTTTGATGCATTTTCGCTTTTTTTTCTGTATCCACCTTTAGCCTAGCTTCATTTTCTTCCACTTTTTTTATCCTTTCTCTCAGTTTTATAAACTCTTTATCTTGTTCTTCATTCACTTTCATTTCCATCTTCTCCTTTATCAGTTTATCTAGTTTATATTCAATATTTGACACTCTTTTGTAGTGAATATCTTGTATCAAACCTTCGAATCCAGGCTCACCCACATCACAGTCATCATCATTTCCTACCTTCTCCAATCTCACGTCTGCATTTTATGGTATCTCTTTTTCTCATCATTCCTTAATGATTGATTTCATGAAGTGAGACCACATACCTCCCAGGCCACTGTAAGAACTGTCAACCTTGTAGTGAAGATCACTCTTTTCACATCTCCTTCCGCTACCTTCTCTTTTTCACTGTTTGATCTCTCATCTCTCAGACAGCCAGATTCCCTCAACACTCAGACTCATTATTTCCATCTTCATTCTAGACCAACACACACACACACCACAACAATCACAACTCCTCTTTACATCCCTATCACTCTTATGAACATACATAAAGACACTCATATCTTCACCCGTCCTCTGTCCTGTGTTGTAACCACGTGTGTGTGTGTGTGTGTGTATTTACCTATTTGTGTATTACAGGGCCCGAGCTAAGCTCTCTGTGTCCTGTCTCCTTGTCCATTCCTGTCATATCTCTCTTTCATCTGATTGACACACACTGCGTCAACGACATCACTCCTCAGTTTATTCCACTTATCAATACTACGATGCGCGAAACTGTATTTTCTCACGTCATTTAGACAGATGTCTTTATTAGTTTTTTCCATGTCCTCGGAGATGATTACTTGTGGTCACCTTTATCAACTCTCTGTCCAATATGTCAATCTTGTTCACCAATTTATACATAGTTATCATGTCTCCTCTTGTTCTTCTCTCTTCTAATGTGGTCAGCCCCAGTTTCCTCAGTCTTTCCTCATAGTCTAACTCCCTGAGTCCTGGTACCATCCTTGTTGCCAGCCTCTGTACCCTTTCCACCTTCTTCACATTTTTCTTCATATGCGGTGACCAGACACAAGCTGCATATTCTAACTGGGGTCTTATTAAGGTACATAATATCTTCTTCATCATTCCTTCATCTAGGCCAATATTTTGAAGCATGTTATATGTTTTCCAAAATATCTTGTTAATGTGTTTCTCCGGTGACAAAGTGTTTTGCACGGTTACTCCTAAGTCTTTCTCCTCATTGGTCTCTTTAATTTTCTCATCACCCAGCCTGTAATCCCTGTTTGGTCTGTATCTACTTCTTCCCATTTTCATAACATGGCTCTTGTTTATATTAAATTCCATCTGCCACTCTTACTCCACTCATATATTTTATCAAGATCTTCCTGTAACTTGTTACAATCTTCCACATTCTTTACTCTCCTCATAATTTTAGTATCGTCCACAAACATGTTCATGTAACTGTCAATTCCTACTGGCATATCATTAACATAAATCAAAAACATGATGGGACCAAGCACTGACCCTTGTGGAACTCCACTGGTTACCTTCTTCCACTCGGACTTCCTTCCTCTCACCACTGTTCTCATTTCTCTTCCCACTAAGTAATTTTCCATCCATTTTGCTAGTTTATCATTTACTCCTCCAATCTTCTTTAGTTTCCACATCAGTCTATTGTGTGGTACTTTATCAAAGGCCTTTCTCAAGTCCAGGTAGATAGCATCCACCCATCCCTCTCTATGTTGTAGTATGTCAGTCACTCTTGAATAAAAACATAATAAATTGGATACACGATCTTCCTTTTCTGAAACCAAACTGCCTTTCACTCAGAATGTTTTCACTTTCTAGATACTCACTCCACTTAGCTTTAATTACTTCTTCACATACCTTGCACAATATACTAGTCAACGATACTGGTCTATAATTTAGCGGTTCCATTCTACTACCATTCTTATATATAGGCACAATGTCAGCTCTTTTCCACTCTTTCGGGACTAATCCTGTTCGTATGGAGGTTTCCACAATATCAAATACGGGGTTCAACAATTGATCCTTACATTCATTTAGCAACCTCCCAGATATGCCATCAGGCCCCATTGATTTATTAATATCCAGATTGCTTATAATTTTCCTTACATCTTCCTTAGTAACCATGATGTCCTGCATTTGCTTTATTTCCGTAGGCCTTCCTCCCATAAAATGCTCCTCCTTTGTAAACACTTTGCAAAAGTTGTCGTTCAAAATTTCAGCTATATCTCCAGCATCCTCATATACTTCTTCCCCGTTTTTTACCTTTTCTATTGCCTCCCTTTTATTTAGTTTTCCATTTATGAATTTGTAAAACATTTTTGGGTCACTATCACAGTTTTCCACCACCCTCTGTTCATATTCCTTTTGTGCTGTTCTCCTTACTTCAACATATCTATTCCTTGCTGTTTTGTAGACTTCTCTTGATAATACATCACTGTTTTTCTTAAGTTTCTTCCATGCCTTTTCTTTGTTCTTTTTTGCTTCTTCACAATTTCTATTAAACCACTGTTTATTATTTAAAGTCCTCTTTCTGTGATATGGCACAAACTTTTTCACAGCAGAGTTATATAAATCCATAAATTTATCGTATTTCAATTGCATATCCCTTTCCTGGTATACCACGGACCAGTCAATTTCATTAAAGAACTCTCTTATATGGTTATAATTTGCCCTAACATAATTTAATTTTTCCTCCTGTGCTCCACAATCTTATTGTGCTTAATTCTGTATCCAGCTCAAAGCTTAGGACATCATGATCGCTTTTCCCCAAGGGACATTCATGTTCAATTTCCTCTTTTAGAGATGCCCTGGTAAATACCAAATCCAACCTTGCTGCAACATCTTGTCCCCTGCACCTTGTTGGTGATCTCACCCACTGTGTCATCAAGTTATTTGTTGCTACCTTTAACAATTCCTCTGCCCACTCACCACCATTCACCACTTCGTAGTCTTCCCACACTATTTCTTTACAATTAAAGTCCCCCACTATCATCACTCTATCCTTTCTGATGAGTTCTTGCTTCATTCTGTCTAGAGTATTTCTCATCACCATTTGATACTGTTCATATTCCCAAGCACTGGTTCTGGGTGGTATGTATACTGTTATAATATTAATGTCCCTCTTGCCATCTGTTATAAGCATACTTATCACTTCCTCATTTCTCTTACTATAGTTCACCTCCTTCACTATCAGATCTTCCTTAGTAAGAACCATTATACCACCACCTCCTTTATTTTTCTATCATTTCTCCATACTTTGTAGTGTTTTACATCAAACCAATCTAGCTTTATTTCAGGCCTTAACTTTGTTTCCACCACACATTGTTCATTGTTTCTTAGGTAATCCATACATTCTAGCCTCTTAGACAGAAATCCATCTATATTCGTGTAAGTCACTTGAATTCCATTCCTAATCTCTTTCTTCCATGTTTCAGTCAGTGTAATGTCTATTCCGTCTGTTTTGTCCACCACTTCTTCAGCCTCCTATTTCTCATCCTCCAAAAACATTTGGTCTTTTCCTCCTTGGTTCTTTCCTCATTCTTCTCTCTCACTTCAGTTACAAGCTCTTTCATTTTCATTCTTTCATCCTGTGTCATATTTCTTCTTATGTAAATTGTTTTGGTTTCCTCATAGTCTTTAAGTTTCCAGGCCCTCCTCAGCAAGGCCTCGGCTGCCACCTGAGACTTTAATTTCAATTTTAATGGTCTACTCTTGCCTTCTTCAAAAGCTCCTAGTCTCACACTTTCCTCTACCTCAGCATATAGGCATTCTTCCTCCTCGGAGATCTTATTTAGTAAAAACTTAATCCTGTCATTTTCCTTATCCGTCCTATCTTGCCAGTTCCTGTTAGTTTCCTCCCTCAAACCTGTTATGATCACGCATTTTTTCTTTTCAGCAATATCTCTCACCACATACTCATTTTCCTTCAATGCCTTTACCATTTCACTCTGTGTAATCGCTTTATTTTCTAGTTGCTTTTTCATTATCTCCTTAAAGGACTTTTGTACTTCTTGGTGTTCATGTTTCACTTCCTTCATTTTGGCATCAATTAGGTTAAGGCATTCCTCTTTTCCCATGCACTGTGTGTGTGTGTGTGTGTGTGTGTGTGTGTGTGTGTGTGTGTGTGTGTGTGTGTGTGTGTGTGTGTATTTACCTAGTTGTAGTTTTACCTAGTTGTCTGTGTGTGTGTGTGTGTGTGTGTGCAGTGAAACAGTTCATGAAATTTTGTAATGAAGAAAAGATGAAATGATTGGATAGTAAGATGTACAGATTCTCAGTTTTTCTGTGAAATTTGTATCTGTCAAAGATGAATATGATCGATCTGTGTGTTATTTGCCTTTGTGGAGACATCTCTGTCAGAGGAGGAAGGAGAGATGAGTGGCTGACTTGTATTTATTTGTTTGGCATTGGTGAGTGGAGTGTGTGTGTGTGTTTGTGAGTGGTGGTGTTTGTATCTGTAAGGAGGGCTGAGTGGCTGAGTTGCACATCTTCCCTGGGTGTTGGTGAATGCAGTGAGAGTTTTGTGTTTCCCACCAGGTCATGCTGCACTGGTGGTGTGGCATTGAGGGAAGCGCCTCTTTTTATCCCTGCCCACCACTTTACTGAACACATGAAGGTGCTCCAGAGTTTCAAGAAGGGAGTGGCGCACATACTTTGCTGCACTCCAAGTAAGGCAAACAAGTTGTCAAATAGTAGTTTTTTTGACATTGTCGCCAGTTTTTCTCGCCCCACAACTGCTTACCCTGTACAAGGGCCTTATCCATCTTTATATGAAGTACTCTTTGCATGTTTGGGGTTCCACTCACACAGTATTGTTAGATTGGGTGGAATGAAAAGCTTTTCATCTAATCAACTCCTCTCCTCTGACTGACTGTCTTCAGCTTCTTTCTCACTGCCAAAATGTTGCATCTCTTTTTTTCTAACTGCTCTACTGAACTTGCTAACTGCATACCTCTCCTCCAGTGGCCTCGCTGCACAAGGCTTTTTTCTTCCTCTCATCCCTGTTCTGTCCAACTCTAATACAAAAGTTAACCAGTATTCTTAATCATTTAGTCCTTTCTCTGGTAAACTCTGGAACTCCGTGCATTCTTCTATATTTCCATGTCTTTTAATAGGGAGATTTCAAGACATGCTAATTCTGTACCAATCTTTTTGTGAACTTGCAATTCAAGTGGGACTCTTTTTTTTACTTTTGTTGCCTTGGCTAGTTTCCCTCTTGCATAAAACCAAAAAGAAAATAGTGTGGCTTTGCTTGGCTGGGTTTTTTATATACCCTCCTGTACCACAAATGTGATTACAAGTGAGCAGTTTTCACAATTTCTGATTGATAAGATGACATAAAGATAAATGATTGTTAAAACATGATCTTTTGTTGACTCCTTTCTTTTGTTGCAGGCTTTTGGAGGTCCAGTGGCACACTGCACTCTGCTTTCATAAATGTGTGTGCAGAGTGCAAGACAGAGAGGGGCAAGGATGGAGGATGCTGCAACATTCATTGGTTCGGGCTTTCTTTTTTTTGTGGAAAGTAGTTTACACAGTTTTAACCGAAGGATTATGTGTCATCATTCGTATTGTGTTGACCTTTGCATCAAATCACTTCATTACATGTAAGTTGTATATTTAACTGCATGGAGTAACAGTTTATGAAATTTGTAATGTATAAAAAGTGACTTATAAGAGATCTTGCATTATGAAAATTTCTTTAAAGGTCTTTGTTTATTAGCTTGATCTAGTTGTGTCAGTTTTAACAGTCCAGATTGTAGAGAGATTAACCATTGGCCATTGTACTTCCTGCAGATGGAATTTCAGTCAACGCTGCAAGGTGTGTGTGTGTGTGTGTGTATGTGTGTGTGTGTGCAGCTTTGTGAGCAAGTGTGCCAGTCATTCCTTGATGTCAATGTCTTTCATTTAGGGAAAAAATGTTGTGTGTAATTAGGTTTATATACATTTTTGAGTGAGGATGTTTGGACTGATTAAATAGTAAGTTTTTCAACTTTCTGGAGCTTTGCTGTTTCTGTTCTGTATGAGATTTCAGGGGCTGTATTCTACACACCATCATAGCTAATGACGTGATCGTAGCGAGACAAAATGTTTTAGACACAAGTCCCTCTGTGACAGGCTCTAACCTTGTGACTCATCATAAGTGCCAAGAATGACTAAAGTTGTGCATTTTAGACACAAGTCCCTCTGACAGGCTGTAACCTTGTGACTCATCATAAGTGTCAAGACAGATTTCAGTCTGTTGTAGCGCTGCCAACCGCTGTCTTACTCGTGTCAACATGGTGGGAGCTTGGCTGTATGTACCATAGCATGATCCAAGGCAGTTTTGATATTAATTAATGATAAATATCTGTAATGATGACTAAATAATGTCCTTCTTTGATGCAGTAATTTACCATTGTAGATAACTGCCGAGAGGGGTACGATCAGTTTTCCCCAAACTCAAAAACAAATCTTGCTCTGAGTGGCGTGCATGTGTCAAGGGACAACATGCTGTTTGAGAGCAGTGCCATTGTGAAATGTTTAAAGAATCATTTTACAGAGGTGATAGTTCCTCACAGACTTTGCAATGAAAATGCTCTCAAAATACTCTTAGAACTTGTAGTAAGTAAACAAGACCTGTGTAATGATGGAAATGCACTCTAATCTTTTAGCCATTTTTTTTTTTTTTTTATTATATTACCTGTTCATACAGGGACTGCTGCCTTGGTAGAGTTTTCAGAGTTGTGTAAAAATTTTCTAGTTTACAATTACAAATTGTAAAGTTTTCAGTCAAATAATTGTTAAAACTTTCTAAACTAGAAATTCTACTATTGCACTGTAGAAATTAGCTCTCTGAGTTGTGTAAAATTTTTCCAGTTGAAATTTGTAAAAGTTTTCAAAATCGAAAATTGTAAAAAATTGTAATATTGCAGTGTAAAAATTTTCTAGAGTTGTGTAAAAATTTTCTAGTTTACAATTACAAATTGTAAAGTTTTCAGTCGAATAATTGTTAAAACTTTCTAAACTAGAAATTCTACTATTGCACTGTAGAAATTAGCTCTCTGAGTTGTGTAAAATTTTTCCAGTTGAAATTTGTAAAAAGTTTTCAAAATCGAAAATTGTAAAAAATTGTAATATTGCATTGTAAAAATTTTCTAGTTTACAATTACAAATTGTAAAGTTTTCAGTCAAATAATTGTTAAAACTTTCTAAACTAGAAATTCTACTATTGCACTGTAGAAATTAGCTCTCTGAGTTGTGTAAAATTTTTCCAGTTGAAATTTGTAAAAGTTTTCAAAATCGAAAATTGTAAATTGTAATATTGCAGTGTAAAAATTTTCTAGAGTTGTGTAAAAATTTTCTAGTTTACAATTACAAATTGTAAAGTTTTCAGTCGAATAATTGTTAAAACTTTCTAAACTAGAAATTCTACTATTGCACTGTAGAAATTAGCTCTCTGAGTTGTGTAAAATTTTTCCAGTTGAAATTTGTAAAAGTTTTCAAAATCGAAAATTGTAAAAAATTGTAATATTGCAGTGTAAAAATTTTCTAGTTTACAATTACAAATTGTAAAGTTTTCAGTCGAATAATTGTTAAAACTTTCTAAACTAGAAATCCTACTATTGCACTGTAGAAATTAGCTCTCTGAGTTGTGTAAAATTTTTCCAGTTGAAATTTGTAAAAGTTTTCAAAATCGAAATTGTAAAAAATTGTAATATTGCAGTGTAAAAATTTTCTAGAGTTGTGTAAAAATTTTCTAGTTTACAATTACAAATTGTAAAGTTTTCAGTCGAATAATTGTTAAAACTTTCTAAACTAGAAATTCTACTATTGCACTGTAGAAATTAGCTCTCTGAGTTGTGTAAAATTTTTCCAGTTGAAATTTGTAAAAGTTTTCAAAATCGAAAATTGTAAAAAATTGTAATATTGCAGTGTAAAATTTTCTAGAGTTGTGTAAAAATTTTCTAGTTTACAATTACAAATTGTAAAGTTTTCAGTCGAATAATTGTTAAAACTTTCTAAACTAGAAATTCTACTATTGCACTGTAGAAATTAGCTCTCTGAGTTGTGTAAAATTTTTCCAGTTGAAATTTGTAAAAGTTTTCAAAATCGAAAATTGTAAAAAATTGTAATATTGCAGTGTAAAAATTTTCTAGAGTTGTGTAAAAATTTTCTAGTTTACAATTACAAATTGTAAAGTTTTCAGTCGAATAATTGTTAAAACTTTCTAAACTAGAAATTCTACTATTGCACTGTAGAAATTAGCTCTCTGAGTTGTGTAAAATTTTTCCAGTTGAAATTTGTAAAAGTTTTCAAAATCGAAAATTGTAAAAAATTGTAATATTGCAGTGTAAAAATTTTCTAGAGTTGTGTAAAAATTTTCTAGTTTACAATTACAAATTGTAAAGTTTTCAGTCGAATAATTGTTAAAACTTTCTAAACTAGAAATTTTACTATTGCACTGTAGAAATTAGTTCTCTGAGTTGTGTAAAATTTTTCCAGTTGAAATTTGTAAGTTTTCAAAATCGAAAATTGTAAAAAATTGTAATATTGCAGTGTAAAAATTTTCTAGTTTACAATTACAAATTGTAAAGATTTCAGTCGAATAATTGTTAAAACTTTCTAAACTAGAAATTCTACTATTGCACTGTAGAAATTAGCTCTCTGAGTTGTGTAAAATTTTTCCAGTTGAAATTTGTAAAAGTTTTCAAAATCGAAAATTGTAAAAAGTTGTAATATTGCAGTGTAAAAAACTTTTACAAAATCGAAAATTGTAAAAAGTTGTAATATTGCAGTGTAAAAATTTTCTAAGTTGAAAATTTTGGTAGAGTTTTCAGTGTTGTGTAAAAATGTGTTGATTGAATGAATAAAAGTGGAGGAAGGGAGACTCTTAATTGTATTTTTCACCCAAATATGCATCTTCTCTTTCTCCGGAGACTCTTCCGAGTATTTATGACTTAGCACAGTTTTAGGGTAGTTTTGCAGGGATTTTTTGGCCATTTTTGCTGATTTTTGGGGTTTTGCAGGTTTTTTGGGGTAGTTTGCAGGGATTTTTTTGGCCATTTTTGCTGCTTTTCACGAAATTTGTTTTTTGGGGGTAGTTTTGCAGGGATTTTTTGGCCATTTTTGCTGCTTTTCACGAAATTTGCAGCAATTTCCGCTACTTTTTGGCTTTTTGGTATTTCACGGTTAGTTATTTCAAGATTCCTCGCTCTCAATTTTGAATTTGTAGGATGGATTAAGACTTTCAGCTGTGAGTTTGGCCCAATTGAGCGAGTATCCTCAGGATTTTTATTTGTTGAATGGTTTTACAACTTCATAGAATAGAATAGGGTGAGGTTGGTTAAGTTAAAGAGTTGAGGTTAGGTTGAGCTGAGTAAGTCAGGTTAGGTTAATTAACAAATGCAATACCAATTTTCTTAATTATGATTTATTAGTAGTACTAACACCAGTCATGTGGGTCCATCACAGAACATAATGAATAATAACATTACAAGAGTGATTGGCAACATGTAATGGTTAGGTTAGATGAAGCAAGGCAGTGTCCTCCCTCCCTGGAAAGGACTGCCAGGTCCGAGTTGGTGCGAAGCAGGGTCCAATTCCTCCATGGAAGGTGCAGCGAGACACTTCGGGTCTTCCAGTGCATGAAGAGCCAGTTTCCTGCCGCGGGTTGGAGATTGTTAGGACATTGGTTTGGTTCTCCCTTCAGTAGCTCGTTGTTAGGACACGCTGGTTTGGTTCTCCCTTCAGTAGTGGCAGGACCTGTAACAAATATAATTTTACCTTTAACACTTTAATCATGAACAACGTTGCCATCAAATGTAGGACAGGTGTGGTGTGGTGTGGATGCGCCCTGTAAATGTCTAGTGCATTCCATTTTACTCACCGCTACGGAACAATTTGGTTAAAACTAAAAAACCACTGTTCCCCCCTTTCCTAGAAACAAATGCAAGTCAGTATACTGCTCATTTCCGAGTGTGATGGAGCTCCGTGGCTCGCCGCAGCTTGCTGGACTCGCAGAAAACTCGCCGAACACACATTTGAAGGCTTGTGTACGACACACTAAGCCCGAGCACTCGCCAAAACTCACTGATGGTAAACACGTTACATATACTGCACTGTGCTATACGTATTATACAGATCGGCGTGGAGCAGTGATTCTAGAGAAGAACCACAATTTGTAATAGTTATCTCCAACCCTCACTTTAATTGAAAAAAAAAAAAAACTTACGAGTTTTGCTTCTATCACCCTCATATTACCTTTTAACACCAAGACAGAACAGATCCTGATAGCCTACGCCTCAAGGAGGAGCTGAAACGGTCCGGCCCCCACCTGTGCCGAACCACACGCCTCCGCAGTCTGCGTCATCTTCTGAAGAGGGAGAAACTGATGTGCCTAGCTCTACGAAGTGCGCAGATGTAGGGACGCCGGTGCCAGACTTGTGGCGGGCCGTGCTCCATCTCCTGACTGACGCCCGAGACTTGTTTGCTCCATGTTTAGGAGATGGACCCGACCTTGTCTCTTGTATGCACTGTCCCTCGTTGTACACACTCCTGCAACAAGAAAGTCACCAATCAAGAAACATTCTTCACCTGCTGTCATTAATTCCTCTTTAATTACTAATCCTAGACCTATGATATTGGAACAAATTGCACAGTATGATCAGAGTGACTAGTCTGAAATTAAATGCAACTGCGTATATTACCGAGGGAAATTGCTAGCGTGTGGTGCTGCACCTAGCATGTGCACACCCCGAAAATGATTATTCAATTGTTCCTACACTTACTGCACCAGATAGTAACAACTGGATATTTTAACAGCCACAAAAATGGTTACTACACAGCCATTTTTAAGTTTTTCCACAACAAAAGCCTTACTCACTCAAACATTACTTATTAAACAAACTGAGGTGCCGTGACGTTAAAATACTATAACTTGTTTGATGTTTTACATTTATAATGGTACACCGGTTCACAACACATACGAAAATGGGGCTGAAACGTCACGGTACCGAACAACTCGCTCATACAATTCATTATCCCGCTACCCAAACAACCCTACACGTAGCTCATACCAAGGTTCGTGACAGCTTGGCCTTCATCTGCGCCACCGCTCATTGAGGGGAAGCCGAGATACACTACGGGAGACCCAAGAGCCACTAAAAGCAAAGCATCTTTCAGCCTTGCTATCAGTGCACATCCAAGCTACGGAGTTGTGAACATGTGCTGCGCTCAACAAACATGTTACAACTTGATTGATTGATAACTATTGTTGTAGAAGAGTATACAACAAGGGAGGGGATCGGGTCATGCCGACCCCTTTCCATTAATAGAACACTACGTGTTATTTTATTACTGAATGGCAGCTTACAATGCGGATTATGCTACCAAATAACCAAATTAATAAGAAATACACTATATACACAAAGCGTTCCACGAAGTGCCAGGCAACACTTCCTATCCTCTAAAAATACAACACCGAACTTCATGAGAAACAAGCAAAGGTCCTTACCTACACACGGACACACGCCAACATCACCACTGTACAGTGTCTAACATACCTTCCCGACATACAACAGGAACAACGCCACCAGAGGAACCACACCAAACCAACAGACCCCTTACAACGTTAATCAAATTGGTGACAAGGCAGTGCACCAACCAAACACACTTCTCGGCGCACACACATCTTACCTGCACCACGCCAACAGAAGAAATCGTTCCTATGTCCCTCACTGCTTTCCGCTTCACTTCCTCATCATTCTCCTCCTCCTACTGCCCCCTTCTCCTCCCTCCCTTAATAATGTAGTTAAATGGTGAGAGTGGTTAGTTAGTTTATAACTATAACTAACCACTCTCGGTGAGCATCGTTCTATGTAAGCATTGCTACCTTTTGTCTAGGCCGGTGGTAGCCACGTAGGTCTCAATTAAACCTCCTCACTCACGTGACACTCCTGTACATAACTTTACGTCTATCTATCTATCTATCTATTTTGCTGCACTAATTATGAAGCACGTAGGCCTACAGGCATGACGCGTAAATAATATTGTCAATTCTCATGATGCTGAAATGAGGAAGTGACAGTTAGAACAGCTTATTTCAGTGAGGCGGGGATGCCACCTGCCATCTAGGCCCTGTCACCAGTGTTAATGAACACAGACACACACCTAATTATTCCTCAAATAATTTCACGATGTACAACTGTGTTTTATGACCAGACAATTTCACGTCCTCGTTGTAATGACTATTCACCTAACGATCGCTTCGTAATTGAGGGAGCACCTTCCACGTCTGGGAGACACTGGTGACTGGTGACAAGCTCTTGTCGTCCATTCTTTCAGTGCGCCCAGCAGTGTCATGTTAGTGGTAGAAGCGACGCCTTTCAACAACAACAACAATGCATGTATGAATGCATTTTGTATGTATTGCACTATTAAGGTCACCTTTGACACACACACACACACACACACACACACACACACACACACACACACACACACACATTGATAGCAATAATAAGTGTTGCTAACTAATATTACTAATGGTTGCTCTCTATGTTGTAAAGTGTGAGGGTTAATTAAGACAGTAAAATAAATTGGAGATGAAAGGGAAAAAATGGACATCATTCCATGAAGCGGTTGAACGATATATATATATATATATATATATATATATATATATATATATATATATATATATATATATATATATATATATATATATATATTTATATGTTATTGGCACAGTAAGGATTCGAACCCTGGCTGGCTCCCACTGGACCTCGGTACGAGGTTTGGGGTAAATGGTGTAGTACGAGTAGTACTGGGGTATTTATGAAATCGGCGGCCACCAGATGTCACTGGCTGGTTAAGAGATAGCTGAGCCGACCAAGATATTTACTATCGCGATTTTTCATTACTTAACCAAGAAACTATATGGCATCGTATCATCATGCGATATTTTTGTACTAATTTGGATAATTAAATGGCTAATATGCAGCTGAACTACACTAAGTCTACCGGCCTAAACTTATCGATGTGATGAGCTCCTCTTCGGATGAAATCAAGACCAATCAATATGAGCCATATCTGATCTCAGATGACGGACGGTCTCTGAGCTCAGATATCCGACGTTGAACTATTCAGTATTATTAACATTAAATTTCCGCCAAAAGAGAAGTTGATACTTAAAATGTATATTTATTTTCCGTACTCTAATGTTCATCAAATATCTAGAGAGGCCTGACAGTGCTGATCTTGCATTTGTATTGTTTATAAACGCCAAAAAGGTGAGATGAGAAGTGCCAGTTTTGTCAGCTTTGGCTTCACATCTCAGGGAAATACATTAAGGAGAGAAATGTTTTCTCTTATGCTATATTTTTCTTACGAAGCTTTTTTCATTACTCAACTCGTGCATGAAGTCAAAGGCCTAATCCAGTCATCATATCAAAGGTGTTACACAGAATCGGACGAGTGTGGGGTACTCGTCTAACCCCTCCACCACCACCACCACCCTGAAGAACCCCCAGACCACTCCTCTACCCCAGTATCGCATGACCCTCTTCCCCGCTTCCCTCTTCACCCCCTATTCACACCATCAGCCTTCCACCTTTGATTTTTTTTCTCCATATTGTAATTACATACGTATAGGTATAATAGTTACATACGTCAGTATATACATATATATCATACATTAATAATATTATTTAATACAATTGCTGGTATATGTGGACATGAAAACCAGAGTGGGTCAAACGACCGTGAAAGCAATAGCTAATCTCGCTGTTAATGGCCGTATAGCTGGATAATAAGCAACGTATCTAACAAAATAATAATATATATAAACTGGACCACTTTTTATGATCAATAGGTAGACAGTACGCAATAAGAGTATCAACTTTTCCTAACAGTAGAAGGTCCAGGTCACAGGTAATTCCAGCACATCATGTTCACATGGTTGACCATAACGACTGCAAACATGGCTCTTCTATATACTACACGTAAACGTGCTGTTGTACAGTAATTATCAACGTGAACCACTTCTTGCCTTCATGAAATTGTACCATACTCGTTAATAATCATATCTATACATACACACTTACAGAACATTATAATGTATAAATACAGTGGTGGGAGAAGTAGGGAGGGACACAGGAGTGAGGGAGGCGAGGAGCTAGGGAGAGGAGAGGAGGGATAAAGAGGGCGAGAACTTCTGAGACGGGGGGAGACGTAGTAGTGGTTAGGAGTGGTTTGGGTGGGTGGGTGTGTGGGGGGGCCACACTTTCATTGGAATGCGTCAACATGACTCGTCGGCTTTGTGTTATTTTTCACGAGTAAACTCCTCACATAACACATATAGCACTGTGGTATGTTACCCATAAATTACGAACGGATGTTCAAGGTAGTGTGTTGAAATATCATACTCATCCAACGATTCGTTTAGGAGATATTTGCAAAAAACACCGTTTGTCCACCGCTGAAATGTATAGTAGTCAGCAGCTAGGTGCATTGGTCCAGCCTCAGGTGAGCTAGTATCAATGCGGATCTCATACACTATACGTGATTGTTCTTTCATAATTTTCACACTATTTACTTTCCTTTTTTTTTCTAAAAGAAAGTACAGTTTTAATTTATGTTTAAGGTTTATGTGTGAATGGTGCCTGCATCCCTTCCTCCTTTCCTCTCTCCTCCTCCTCCTCCATTTACGTAAATCACCATTAGCCAAAAATGTCTGTCTCCAAGGTAAGAACACTAAATAAACTTTTGCTTTTATTTTATATATTTTCATGCATTGATAAAGTATGTATGTGTACGTAACTGAATTTTTTTTTTTTTTTTCCTCTCCGCCTATACCTCTTCCGCCAGCACTTATGACGCTCATCATGAAGGAAAACAATGTAAACAAACCTCTATGGCTACGGCGGTGCAGCCTCTCTCTCTCTCTCTCTCTCTCTCTTAAAACTTCATTTATTCAATGAGTAATGTTTACAAGGGCATCAATGAGCTCTTCTGTGATTAAAGGAGCACCCACTCTTTTGTGAGTGGTTATATTTGTACACTCCAGCTGGTGGGGGTTGGAAATGTGGTCGGGTAACATCCCGTGGAATGCACCCTCTGAGATAAATATACTTTATAAGAGTAGTCTATTCATATTATCTTTTATGTTTTAATTTGTTTCTGTGCAATAATTATCAATAAATACCATTTTCTTGCCTTAAACACCTACAAAAATAGGAATGCTTTTTTTGGGGGCAGGCTTGAATGGATTAACGGCATTTCAATGCATTTCAATTGGAAAAATAGTTTTGAGATAAAAACTTTTTGAGATACGAGCTCCGTCATGGAATGAATTAAACTCGTATCTCAAGGTACCACTGTATTATACAATGTTAGCAATTAAATATAATAAATATAAAAAGTGAAGGTGTCATACAGCCTGTATGGCTGTATGACACCTTCACCTTTTATCCTTGGGGATGTAATACTAACCACTTTTACAATGGACAACAGTCAGTAGATTACATTTTTACAAATGCATGACACTAGTGCTTCAATCCATTACTTCTACACCTTTCCTGACTCATCAGCCACTCACCTTATTCTCCACCAGTAATTAGTGAGGCCCCGTGGGTTTATCCAGGCAGTCTAGAAAAAAACCTTCTTCAATCAGATTGACCGTGTGTCCTGAAAGGGAGACAAGATGATAAGCAAGAATTGTTAACAAAGATTATCTGTTGAATCTTGCCACTAAAAAGGAAATGGCTTCAGTTCTACTGCCAGTTTTCAATCTTCTAAAAGTTTCTACAATTTTTGCAAACATTTGTTTAGGCCATCATATAAATACATTATACACCTGCCTTATAAAGTGATACCTTGGCGTACGAACGCTTTTGAGTACAAACAACTTGGATTACAAACTTTTTTTTTTTTTTTTTTTTTGCATTGGAGGACGAACTTTGCTTTGGAGTGCGAACAATAACAAACGCAGTCAACAAGATTGCGCGCAGCACTGCGCGATCAGCTGACTGCATGTTGGGACACCACGCTGCCTCAGTGCCTCAGGAGTGTTAAGATCCAAGGGGAAGAGAGTATCCAGCTCATGGATTAAAAGCCTTAACCCTTATAGCCTGTCAGGCACGATCATGGCTCTTACATTAGAGCCTTTCAGGCATGATCTTGGCGCTTTTCAGAAGCCGCGCTCCTTTATGCCGCACAGTTTGTTTATGCTTGAGGCTATCTGTCACATATCGAGGCCTGGCATTGGCCCACTGTTTTCAAGATGGTGGACACTTAGCCAATCATGTATCATCTTTTACTAGGATATGTTTGTGTAGGTATGAGGGCACCAAGCGTAAGGATGGTGAGAGCCCTTATGTCAGTATGCTGTATTTTATAATTTTTTGTGTATTTCTTGGTTTGATATAAGATATACATGTATTTCCGTGGAATGGTACTGTCCCCGAGAAACCGTCCTGCGCGCTCGCCGCTCGCCTCGATTCCCAGCTCCCACTTCACAGCTCCTCCACCCAGCTAAGTTGACGTCACGTATATGAAGCCACGCTATTGGTCAGAGAGAGAGAGAGAGAGAGAGAGAGAGAGAGAGAGAGAGAGAGAGAGAGAGAGAGAGAGAGAGAGATGAATAAGGGGAGGATATGAAATGAATAAGGAGAGAGAGAATATGGTAACGAATAAGGCAGCGTTTCGCAATCTTTTTATCTTTGCGTAATCCTTACAATAAGGAACCCCTGCGCAAAAAAAAAAAAAAAAAATTATACCATATATTTCTCATTTTATGTGACGTCAAATCAGCTGGATGGAGGAGCTGCGAAGGGGGAGCCAGGAATCGAGGCGTGCACGTGGGACGGTTTCTCGGGGACAGTGCCTAAGTAAGCAGTTCAGAAACATTTTATGATACATGACAATATTGGAATAGTTATTGATTTAGATAAGAGTGCGTAGTGCTGGCTTGATGGAGTCAGCTGAGGAGGATGTGTTGACACTTGTTTCTGACTGCGAAGTTGAATTTTCATATTACAATTTGCTTACTTCCCTGACTTATTTTCCATAATGAATGCAGTATATCAAAGAAAAAACTTATTGGCTTATATATGAGTGCGGTGCTGGCTTGTTGGAGTCACATGAGGATGTGGTGACGCTTGTTTCTGACCACGAAAAGTTGAATTTTCACTATATTGCATTTTGCTTACTTTCCTGCTTTATTTTCGTATCTTTTATAGTTATAGCATAATTGTAGTAGTAGTAGTAGTAGTATATATATATATATATATATATATATATATATATATATATATATATATATATATATATATATATATATATATATATATATATATATATATATAATAAAAACTAAGAAATTTGGTGGAAAATATTTTTTTTTTTTTTTTTTTTATCTTGGGAGGTGGTTTGGAATGAATTATAATTACTTCCAGAAGAATACATTTTGATACTTTGGAGTAAGAACAAAATTTTGAACGGATAAGTTCATATTCCAAGGCACCACTGTATTTGAGAGGCACCAACCTTTGATATTTTTTTAAACCTGCTAACCCAGCTGCCGATCCTCCAGGAAAACAGGATCAAAGTGGTCTCTAAACCATTGGGTGGAAAAATAAATCACACTCCTGGGAACTCCTTCCTCAGCTGTGGGAGATATATGGCAAGCCCCCATGACAGGTTGTAATGGTGAGGTTTTCAATCCATGTGTGTGTATTTACTACTTGTATATTACAGGGTTTGAGCAGGGTTCATAGCATAGGCGGATCTAGAGAGGTTTTCTGGGGGGGGCCAATGAGGATAGGGGCGTTTTTTTTTTCTAGCGAGAGGAATTGGCGAGCGAAGCGAGCCCTATCAGCTGGGGGGTTCCCAGCCCCCCCGAGAAAATTTTGAGATTTTGAGCTATTTTATGTGTTTTTTGGAGCCACCTGAGCAATGGCTCTCAGAAAAAATCCTGTGTTTCAACAATAATTTTTTTGCTATTTAGAAATGTCATTTAGTATTTGTTCACAAGAAAATTGCAATAGGTCAAATAAAATACTTTCTAATTCAAAATATTTATATATATATATATATATATATATATATATATATATATATATATATATATATATATATATATATATATATATATATATATATATATATCAGGGGCGTATGGTGGTTTCTGTCACAAGGTGTGCTGACCTTATATTTTGGGCGGAATACAGTTAATTTACCAGCTCAATGAGAGTCTTATGTTACCAAGCGCTCTTGTTGACATAATCTTGGAAAAAGGAACTGTTAGGCTACCAGTAACGAAAATGAACAATGCTCATAGAGTGATGATATGTTTCATCTTACATTTATTGATAAAAATGTAATATGGTTGTTTATACCTTGTTCCCAAAGAGGAATGGAGAGGGTAATGTTGGGGATAACTCGAAGAGATAGGAAACAAGCTTTCTGGATTAGAAAACAAACAAAAGTAGACGATATTCTGAAAACACACACGAATCTGTTTACAGTCTTTGATCAGCTGAGCGCATGCAGGGTTGTCAATAGCAGAACATTGGAATTACACCGCTAATAATGCGCTAGATTAAAAATAATAATGTAATCGACTTCACTTGGTTCTCAATTACACTTTAATCATCTTTAGTTTAAACACGTGATATAGCCTAGCTATAACTATAATATTACAAAAATTTGTTAGAGATCAAACCCAAATTATATATCTAATGAAAAGTGCCATCTTGGCAATCTTGCCTCTGCTGAATCGTTCGTCTATTTCGTCTGTAGTCAACTTTGTCTTCCTTCAGCTTCCTTTATTGACTTCCTTCGTGGCATAGCTTTATACTATTTCTTTTTATAACAAATTAGTAAGACTTACAGGTTCGAAATTATAAATCAATAACCTAGTATGTACACTAGAGTTAATAAAATCATGCATACAAACTCTGCCACAAAAACGAACACTCAGTTGTTGTGCGTTCCAGCACGCCTAATGCAGTTTTGAACTTCATATAAATAAAAATAAGAGTAGGCCTAGTAGCCTACAGCTGCACATTCATCATTATCATAATATAGGAGAAGCCGGGGTAATTATTAGTGCAGTCGGTACTAACCTTAAAAATGAGTAGAAACTTGCCGAGAGGGGAGAACTGTAGAAGTTAGTGGTCATTGGCGGCTAAGTGGCTGCCCGCTAGACAACCAACATGGAAGCTGAACGCCGACGAATGACTGGCAGGCTGGCAGCTTGCTGCTCAGCTGATTTATTATTATTAAAGATTTGACATCTCTCACGATTATCGCTTAATTTGGTCGCTAAATCAAATTAGTATTAGAATGCAGAATGCATCCTATTCCTTGGCAACCAAGAAATATTATGCATTTCAATTTCAATTGTAATTTCCAGGGACATTGTGGAGAAAATGGGGAATCTGACCCACTGAATTGCAAGGTTGGCCTCTTAGGGGCGCCAATCAAGCTTCTGGGGGGGGCCATGGCCCCCATGGCCCCCCCCTAAATCCGCCTATGGTTCATAGTGACCTGTCTCCATATCTATATTTATCTGACCTTTCCTTAAATTTGTGCACACTTTCTGCTGCTATAATCTCTTCACTCATCTGTTCCAAATATCCACTGTCCTGTGTGAAAAACAGTTTGCAGTTTAAATCTCCCACAAGAAATACTCTTCTGTTCTTCTTAACATATTGTCCAGGCAACTTAGCACTTCTCTTTGCATTTCTTTTTGGACATCAAGCCTCCCTGTATTAATCTTCAGTGGCACATATGCAACTATGATATTCCTTCTTTCTCTTCCGCTGGTCCTAATTGTTATGCTTAAACCCTCGCCCAGTCCATCTCTGTACTGTACCACCTCCACGTATAAATCCTCGAGTCATTATCAATACTCCTCCTGCCCCTGCTTTTCCCCTTCTGTCTCTCCTCCAAACATTATATCCCTGAACTTTAAAATCCCCTTGAATGTCTTTACTTAACTTTGTTTTTGTTATACATACATCTGGTCCTTTTTTCAATACTGTATATAATCTCTCATTTCCAAGCATCCTGATATAAATCCATCTGTGTTTGTTTCCTTCCCCTTCCCAAAATATACCATTTCCTTAGCCTCATGTCTAGCATTCCCCAGTAAAATTTAGTCTCGTTTTGTGTCCTGTTATTTTCCTTAGCTTCACTTCTCAGTTCTCTCTTTTTTATCCATATATTTTTATATTCCACCTTACCAGCCAGTTTTCCAGTCCTCACTAATATTTCTTCTACCCTCACTTGCAATCTCATTTTAACTTAGTGGTCTTTTGGTTCCTTCACTATATTTACCAAGTCTGTATATTTTCATTTCTTTCTCAAGACTGTTCTTCTTGAACCATTGAGATAATTTCCTTAACCATCTTTTTCTCCTCCTTCCTCACAAATTTCACTAGATTCTTTTTCTTCTAGTCCATATATAACCCTGCACTTTTTTTGTCCACCATCTCTCACTAATTATTCCTTTTCTTTGATCACCCGTATGACTGTTTCGTTTTCTTATTAACTACTTTAGCAAAGTTAACTATCTTTTTTTTTCCATTCCTCTAGTTTTGTCTCACTTATCCCCTTTCCTGTTTCCACACTACTTCATTTTAGCCTTAAAGGCACTATTTTCCCTTGTTATTGCATCCAGAGTTTTCTTCACGTCCTCATTCATTGTAACCGTGCTCTCTAACTTTTTACACCTTTCTCTCAGCTCTAAGTTCTCTGCGATCACCTGATCCTGTTGTTAAAAAATCCTGGCAACTGTTTCCCTCAGAACTTAAGTTCTGTCCAGTGAGATACTCCTCCTAATGTTGGCTCTTTCCTCCCTAAATCCAGAAAATTCCCTTTCTTTATTCCAATCTCCTAATTGCCTTAATCCTAGAGGAGTTTCAATAATTTAGCTCCTGTCTCTCATATACAAGTGAAAGTACCGACTGCGCCATCTATATCCTCATCTTCCAAATGTTTCCTCACCCTAAACATAAAACTTAATGTAACTTTGGAGACCAGGTCACTAATTTAGCCCCCTCTTCCCCAGTAACACATCACCAGGTATGCTGGGCTTTGTGGTCAGGTATAGGCAGTGTAACCCATGCTGGAGCTCTTTCTTTGCATCCATCTTGAACAGTCATCAGCTCATGCATGTGTGTTTTAGTTTGTTTACCAATGTGGACGCATCATAGCCTACTTATAATTGTAAATTAAAGCCACCAGAAACCTCAGATACTTATGGGAATCATGAAAAGTGCTTGTATGAAGGTGTGAATGAGATGCTCCACCATAACTATCTACATAGATAGCCTATGAATAAATACAACAGGAGAATAATCAATCTCTCTATCCAGACACTTCTGCACAGGTCTTAACTCTTTTACCATGTATTAATGAAACTTATACTGAGAATTCCAAGAGTGCTGCTTATGATTGTGGTGATAATCTAACAAGGGTTCTGTAATATCAATTAGATTAAGAACATCCATGAGAACCACAACCAATCATCTATTTTACAATGAATGGCTTTTGATAGAGCTAAAGAGCATTTCACAATATAGGCCATGTGGCTGTAGTAGCCTATACATACCTACATGTTTAAACAATAATGGCAAACTAACACAAATTACTTACCACTAAATAGACTCCACTGCCTTTGTAGTTGTGTGCCATCTGCTGAAAATTGAAGTAGACAGAACAAGCAGCCTACATAGAACACAGGAACAAGGCAGTACATAATTCTTCAAGACCAACACAACAGATACACTCACTCACTTTTAAAGCTCCATCACACTTCCCAGCTCTTACACACACACACACACAGAGAGAGAGAGAGAGAGAGAGAGAGAGAGAGAGAGAGAGAGAGAGAGAGAGAGAGAGAGAGAGAGAGAGAGAGAGAGAGAATAATTTTTCATCTTTAGCACCACTACTCTTGCATGTCCTTTCTTATGCAATCACTTCTTACCTATCTACAGTCTATGTGAAGTCAGTTGATGAGCTTGCTTGTCAAGGTTATAAATAAATAAACAAATTAAAGTAACACTTACCATGCCCCCTAAAACTGTAGTACTGCCCTAGCACTTGATGCAGTCCTCTAGCCTCTTAGGGAAAGAATCTACAAGGTTTTCCTGAAGATGCTCGCCTAGAAAAGAAATCCAAATATTCCTGATGGCAGTCTCCAGTTTAGGAAGAGATGATGCGTCTGTGTCTGTCTTACAGATGACATTTTATCGTGTCCCTAAGTTCTCAATCAGGTTGAAGTCAAGAATGTTGCCTGGTCAGTCTTTAATGTGCTTAACTTTAGTCATGCAGCCACTTCACCAATGATTTGGCATGGTGCAATGTCCTACATGAAAATGTCTTCCTGCATATCCTTGAACAATTTTGGGAGATGGTGACAAGTTCAGCAACATTGTAATGGGCGAAACATCCCTGTACCAAGTGATGCAGGATGCTTCAGTGTCTTCTCTGTGTATAGTGCTGTAAGGAGGTCATTGTCAGGCTTATGATACACTATTCCCAACTACTTACTGTGACAAAAAAAACTTGCCTCATCTGACCACAGTACTTTCCTCCAGGTCTCCAGTTCCCATTCTTGATATCTCTTTGCAAAATTCAAACTGAGAACAGGTTTCTTGCAAGCATGATAACAGTGAAATTGCAGCCTGTCATGGAGGCACTGCTGCACACACTCACAGACCTAATCAGGTAACTCCTGATTTTTACTTTGATTCACGAGCTGTCAGGCAGGGATTGCCAGAAACTTGCCTTCCAATAAGTTTCTGGATCCTTGAATTATTTAAATCTTAGCCCAACAGACTTGGAACAAGGCTCTCCATGTCCTTCCAACATTCATTAAGAAACCACTTAATGAATTTCTGACACACATGGACACTGATACATATATGGACATTAATATTCTTCAATGAGTGACCAGACTTATGCAATATCACTGCTATTTTATCCTCTCTACTTCTGACCACCAGGAAAACTACAGCCAAGTCATGAAGATACATGAGAAAAATGGTCAAATTAGTGAGGGACAATGTGATAACATTTCTACTAACAGAACAGGCTACTAGTTGTGTCTGCCTGTGCAGGTAAGTGTTGCCAAGACATCACAGCTACCAATCAGAGCAATTTAACTTGTCAAGCTATGAGAATACTCTCACCTTCAGAAATGACATTCACACAAAAAGTAAATTCATAAATTCATCACATTGGATAAACTGACTTTCCGTGCAGACTGTACGTGACTGCTTAACTCATTCCTTACTACATTTATCAGCATTTTCTACTTGTCTTTCATACAAATGCTAAAAATGATGAAAAGAAACGTAATAAAACACACAAATGATAAATGGTAACGATAATAACTCAATATGTACATCCTACAAACATACTAAAATGGTAACAGTTAATAATAAAAGAAAATTACCTAAATATGTACATCCTACACACATACTCAAACAAATACCATTATACTTGTGTATGGAAAAAGTGAATGTATTTTAGTCTTAAATCTAAAAGTCAAGAACAGACTACGTAATTCAATGTACATTACTTCCAATGAGAAAAAAACAGTGACGTTCCATGGAATCTATGTATCAAGTTTAAGAAGAAATATTTACATATACACAATCTCAAGACAAAAGACCTTAAATATTGTAGTTCCCACTATATCACACACTATAAATAAGCTATACGAGAAAAGTACATAAAAAATTTTATCTTCTCTGAACAAGATCAGGATTAATGTCTAAATTTGAAAATACACCAATAAAATGTAACTACATGTACAATATCAAAATAACAGAATACAAACAAACAAATGGTTAATGAAAGGGAATTATCCTTTCAACATTTATTATTTCATGTATGATGTGTACTCGGATAACCTGAAAGGAAGAAATACAGCATTAAATTCCTCTATTCCTAATAAAAAGTCTAACATAATCAATTTTGGGTATATGTAAATATCAACAGTAAAGAATATACAAACACAATATGATCAGTTAATTTTTTGTATAAATATCTATAAAACCAATGAAACCTTTCTATTGGTTCAGCACACCTCACTAACCAATAAATAAAAAAAATAAATAAAATAAGACAATCTGATACTGTTAGAGTTCATGACAAATTAACAAAACATGTCAAGCAGTTATGGCCATACTCAAGTGATCACACTAATTGCAGCATTGATGTGTGTAATTCACTGTTTGATCTGCTGCAGTCTCTGACGAGACAGCCAGACGTTACCCTACGGAGCGAACTCAGAGCTCATTATTTCCGATCTTGGGATAGGTCTGAGATCAGGCACACACCACACACCGGGACAACAAGGTCACAACTCCTCGATTTACATCCCGTACCTACTCACTGCTAGGTGAACAGGGGCTACACGTGAAAGGAGACACACTCAAATATCTCCACCCGGCCGGGGAATCGAACCCCGGTCATCTGGCTTGTGAAGCCAGCGCTCTAACCACTGAGCTACCGGGCCGTGTGTGTGTGTGTGTGTGTGTGTGTGTGTGTGTGTGTGTGTGTGTGTGTGTGTGTGTGTGTGTGTGTGTGTGTGTGTGTGTGTGTGTAATTCACCACGGTCGCCTGCTGGTCACCCAGCCAGTCTTCACCATTACAGAGCAAGTTCAGAGCTCACAGACCGATCTTCAGGTAGGACTGAGACCACAACACACTCCACACACTGGGAAAGCGAGGCCACAATCTCTCGAGTTACATCCCGTACCTATTTACTGCTAGATGAACAGGGGCTAGAAACATTAAGAGGCTTGCCCATTTGCCTCGCCACCTACAGGACTCGAACCCGGTCCCTCTCGATTGTGAGTCGAGCGTGCTAACCACTACACAATGTGTGTGTGTGTGTGTGTGTGTGTGTGTGTGTGTGTGTGTGTGTGTGTGTGTGTGAGAGAGAGAGAGAGAGAGAGAGAGAGAGAGAGAGAGAGAGAGAGAGAGAGAGAGAGAGAGAGAGAGAGAGAGAGAGAGAGAGAGAGAGAGAGAGAGAGAGAGAGAGAGAGAAATATCATCAATATGGGTAAACCAAATAGCACACCTTTACACCCCCAAGGAGACTCACCTGTGTAGCGACAGGTGGTGTGGCGATCACCTTAATCTGCGCGCCTCACGTTCAGACTCCAGCAGGGTGAGGATGTCTCCCTCCCTAACGGGTCCCTTGACGTTGCGAATGATGGAGCGGTGTGTCTCATCCAGGAACTCAACACGCACCTGGGTACACTGGCCCTGTGATCCAGTACGGCCAAGCACCTTGGTCACCTGCCAGGAAATTGCTGCTTTAGTGATAACATTAGAACACAAGAAAATGAGGGAAGCTGGAAGAGGACATCATGCCTGCACATGGCAGTCAAAGTATAAACATACCTACCTTATTTTAACTATCATCCCCCTATCATATCCTGTCTCCATATCATTGTACATATAAAAGAATATTCATGGACTGAGTAAATAGAAAAATGGGAAGAAATGAGTGACACCACCAGTCATAGAGGTTTTGTAAGTAAACCAACTGAGGAAGCAACAAGCAATAGTGCCAGTATATATATATATATATATATATATATATATATATATATATATATATATATATATATATATATATATATATATATAAAATATACAAACAAGCAATATACATATTAACAAGCAACGAACAGGATAGGGGTGTCAAAGCTGTTCGTAGAGCGGAAATATATTATATTATATATATATATATATATATATATATATATATATATATATATATATATATATATATATATATATATATATATATATACAGTAATACTAAGCTTAACGAACAGGATAGGGGTGTCAAAGCTGTTCGTAGAGCGGAAATTATATATATATATACGTAATTTTCCCATAGGAAATAATGGAAATAGGGGGATGTGTTCTGAGCTGGTCTCCAACATACCACATGGGTTAATATATATATATATATATATATATATATATATATATATATATATATATATATATATATATATATATATAATATATATATATAAATATATAGATATATATATAAAATATATAATATATAAATATATGCTATATATATATATATATATATATATATATATATATATATATATATATATATATATATATAAGACAGTATTATCAACAAACAGCATTGTAAGAATATTCTGACTTTTTAATTAAATAGCACACACACACACACACAGGCAACCCCCGCTTAACGAAGGTTCACATTAAAAAATTTCGCTACGATGAAGGTATCCTTTTACTATCAACTGCTTATTTAACGAACATCAAACTCGCTTTAACGAAATTTTATCCAGTCAGGCAGGCAGTTTTTCTGGCTATAGCATCAATGACTCACATCCCCCCTGGGACTTCCTCCTTTGTGCTTTTGTCTCCAGAAGCAATGACCTGACTCCTCAACTCTCCCTCATTCACTCATTGTCTTTCCCTTCAAACTGATGGATTTCCTGTATTTGGTAGTTGGTGCCTTGCTTCTTAATATCTTGCTCACTAATTGATAGAACTCCAGAGAACTGAGCTGGAGTCAGTCTGAAATACTGTCCAAATTTCCCTCATTCATTTCTAGCTCTTGAATAAGATGATGATATTCACCACTCGAGTCCTTCATAAACCCAATTCTTTTCCCTTTTATCATTCAAGGCTAAAGATAACATTAATAACTCTTCTTCCTCCACCTCCTTCTCCTCCACGTCAGGGGAGGAGAAGGATACCATCTTCCTTCACTGCAGAAGGAACTGTCAAGTCAGCCAGCCTCCACCGCAAGGAATGTCTCACCTAGCTTCGTGCTCGGTGTAAACATACCCATAGCAATCAAAGTCAGCCTGACTCTCATGCGTCGTGTGCCTCATCTCTGGTGTGAAACGGCCTTGACATGGCTGCATGTTGTGGTAGTATATTCATTGTACTTAATGTCTATGAAGTTTTTATTTCCTGCACTCAGGTATCATCATATATTGTGGCCTATAAGTTGAGTTTTTAAGGTCTTTTTTTATATGATCAAAACTAGGGGTCAACTTATGGAGTAGATGTAAAAAAGCAATCTTCAAATATATTTGCACCAGTAACATTAGAATACTGGAAAATTGCTACTGAACTTGGCCTAAAGGTTGTGTTTATACATGTAAAAACCAGAAACTGCTACACATGAGGACTGCACTTAAGGGGGATTTACACTTGGCAATTTTTGGGAGGTAATATTGCCGAAACGTGCTGCCGACAATTCCGGCTGGATGCTCTCAGGAGCAAGTACGTTCACACTACTTTCTTGGTGTACATTAACGATTTAGATATAGGAATTAGTAGCAAAGTATCAAAGTTTGCAGATGATACTAAGATAGCATGTGCAGTACAGAATACAACGAGACCTGGACAGGCTGATAGCATGGGCAGACAGGTGGCAGATGAGTTTAATTCTAAAGTGTCAGGTTATGCATTTAGGTAAAGACAACACAAACTTTAGCTATGGAGATGGAGGGATGTTGGCTAGAGGCGGTAGAGGAAGGAAAGGATTTAGGAGTAGTGATAGACAGGACTATGAAATTTTCAAAGCAATGTTTAGAAGCAAAAAATAGGGCAAATAGGATCATGGGTTTTATAAATAGAAATGTTAGTTATAAAAGTAAGGAAGTGGTGCGTAGCTTATATAATTCCCACAAATGTTTCACCTCCCTCACTTGCTCCAGCAAGGCCACCTCGGCCTCCCGACTCCAAATGAAGTTGTCTGCATTCATCAAGGATGCTTCTCTGGGTGCCGACATGTTTGCTTATATTGCCACAAGTCGGCAATAGTGGCAATACAAGACCAACACGGTCGGCTAGCTGCGAGTAGCGCTCCCAGTCTCAGACCGAGACACAAATTGCTATCGGCAACATGTTTCAGCAATATTGCCTCCCGAAAATTGCCCCTTTACTGACATTCTGTAGGAACAACAAAGTACCTACACAATACTGTAGTTTATTACTATAGAATATTTCATTGATACAAAAGCTAAAAATATAAATATTTTGTAATGAAATGATCATGGTTGACTGCTTAGTTCTGTCACCTAGTAATAAACTACAGTATTCATGTAGATATGTTGTTGTTCCTACTTACTACAGAGTGTAAGTTCCTTGCACAACATGTCAGAGGAAGAGGCGTCTCTCTGAGTCAGGAGTCCTCTCCGGCCTCCTTGAGTCCCTTTCCTATGAAATATTCACATCACCATTAACATAATTCTTTTGGGAGTATGTGTCGTCCCAATGAGTAGCAGTTAATTTAGTTTCTTTTGTACCAATATCTGAAGTAGGACTGTAGGTGGTTGGACACTTACCATTAAAGTTATGCAAGTAAATATTCATCTGATACAGTTGTGAAACCAGTGAGTACAGAAAAAAATAAAGACTCACTGCTTGCTTATGTTGAAATGCTTGAAGTTGGGGGTGTTTTCAATCTGTTTGAATTGTTTTATTTATTTTACTGTAGATGAAACTTAATTTACAATCCAGTACTTTTAGGAGGGGTGTTGACTTATCTGCAAGGTAAACCTATAGTACATTTTGGGATCAAATTAAAGAGATCAACTTATGTGCCAAATCAACTTATAAGCTGCAATATACGGTACTGTTAGGTTAGTTTTAGTGTTACGTTAACTTAGATTAAGTCTGTTTTGGTCTAGTCATTTGGGGAAACTAAAATAAACCAAATTTAGCATTTTTCTAAAAAGTCTGTGACAAAAATCCATATTTGGTCAAATGATAGACCCATTTGCATTATCCGGACTTTTTCATTATCCAGACTGGTGCTTGCACCAATTAGTCAGGAAAATCAAGGGTTGAGTGTATGAGTACGATTGTCAGGTAATTAGTAGTACATATGGTCAATTTGCAGTTTCAATCAATCATGGAATCTGTGGTGTGGCTTATGTTTCTCGTATGGGAAATGTAATGAAATGATTGATGATACATATAATTCCCATTGCAAATCAATATTTTTCAAGTTATATCTTTTTAAACTCCAACTTATGTCTACTTTTCATCTTTTTGGACCTATGGGAAATTGGGTTTTATAGGTGGGGAAGCAATGTCCAAATTGTTGCAAAATCAGCTAAATCACATAAAAAAAAAACTCTGAAAATACTTTCATGGTGGTGGTGGTGGCTGGATATGGCAGTGGCACTGTTACTTTGTTTATGTTGAGCAGCAGTGCCAGTACTACATTTCTGGCTGTATCCACTACACCACACCCCCAAGGGGATGTGGTGTAGAGCCACCATCAAAGTATTTCCAGTTTTTTTTTTTTTTTTTTTGTGATTTAGTTGATTTCAAACCACTTTTGCAATGCACATTATTTGATTTAATGCTCTCCCACTAAAAAAAAACTGACTTCCCACAGGTCAAAAAGATTGATGGAAATGAGAGGTAGACATGAGTTGAGTTGAATAAAGCTATAACTCGAAAAATATTCATTAGCAATGGATATTATGTACATCAATCAATTCACTACTTTTCTCACCAGAAAAATGTGAGGCATATCAGATTCCATGGTTGGGCAAAACTGCAGACTAACTGTGCATTAGCACATATAATGTTCCCAAAAAATAGTAATTCTTTTCTTAGGCAGAATTCCAACGGAGTATAGAAGAGCATCAATATCAGAGGAAGGGCAATAGATTAAAATTATATAAAGGTTACAATGTAAAATATGAATTTCACAATTTTTTTTCTGTAAGAGCAGACTACCGTGGTACAGTCAAACCAGGAGTGCTTTGGAAATTGAGGTGTTCCCAAGTGCATTGGTTCGAATCCTGGTCATGTTCCAATGGTAGGAAGGGCATCCACTCGAAGTAATAGTTCCTAAACGCTAAAACCCAACCCCTGTCAGAGACAAAAAAAAGTTTTAACGCAGATACGACTAATCTGACCAAGTAAACACATAATGCCAAGTTTTCGAGTGCTGCCACTGGAGTCAGTGCAAGATATACCAAAATAATTACACTGTGAAAGGAGTCATTTGCCTATGTTATTGATATTGTTTAATAACGTACATTTTCACCTTTCAGGCTACCTACACCAAACAAACCGATTACTAATTGAAAGGCCGAGGATCACACACATACACACACTAAAAACACTCACGATCATACACAAATATCCACACCCACGCCACCTATACACACACCCACGCTTGCACATGACTAGTACTCACAGCCACGAGTAACGCAAATACACACCACACACCTGGCCAGCAACATCCTCTAGCAGTACTCGCCCGTCCTGCCTCCCTCCCTCCACTTCTCGCCACACAATCAAGCTCAGAGGTTTAACAATTTCCCATGAGAATTCCTTACTGCTAGAAATCAGGTGTATCCACCCTAATAATTACTCACACGAGCGAGCTTCACGGGCTTATCCATGTTGACAGTGAGGCGGCGTGGGAAGGGGACCCGTGCTGCTCCTTGCTCGCCACCAAGACGTGGAAAATATGTACTGTTTTTACCAACTAAAATCATTATGTTTAGTCACTTATTTTATATTTGAAAAATCTACCATAACATTTTAAAGTTACTTCTAAGGTTCTTTCTGTAAGCTTGACGGTCTTCTCCCTTTTCTTGTATACCTTCGGCCAAATACATAGGCATATTATGACACAAAATATATTACTATGAAATGTTTTAAATAGTTATAAACTAGAGATTATACATAACAAAATGAATATTGCATTTTTGTTTTTATATATATATATATTTTTTTTTATGAATGTTACGGCGCGCTTTTCAAATGCGGTCATACTCACGTGGCCTTGTCAACTTCAAGAGAATTTTTTTTTTTTTTTATGTAAGAGGGAAAACTACCAAGGGAAAAAAATATTAAAAAAGGCCCACTTAAATTGTAGTCTCCATTAAAGAATCAAAAGAATTAGTCAAAATTCAGGGACAAATGTCTCGACACCTCTCTCTTAACATAAGTTAAGTCGTAGGAAGATGGAAATACAGAGACAGGCAAGGAGTTCCAGAGTTTACCAGTGAAAGGTATGAATGACTGAGAATACTGGTTTACTCTTGTATTAGAGGGTTGGACAGAATAGGGATAAAAGGAAGAAAGCCTTGTGGAGCAAGGATGCAGGAGGAAGGGAGACATGCAGTTAGCATGAAAATAGTGATAAAAGATAGAAAGGGATGCAACATTTCAACAGTGAGAAATAGGCTGAAGACAGTCAGTCAGAGGAGGGGCCCAGAGTTGATGAGACAAAAAGCTTTTGATTCCACCATATCTAATAAAGCTGTACATAATGAGTGGAACCCCCCTTAACATGCAGAGAGTACTCCTTACGAGGGCAGATAAGACCCTTGTACAGAGTTAGCAGTTGGAGGGGAGAGAAAACTGGCATACCTAACTTCATAGAAGCTGCTTTAGCAAGAGATGAGATATGAAGTTTCCAGTTAAGATTATGAGTAAAGGACAGACCAAGAACATTTAATGTAGAAGAGGTAGACAGTTGAGTGTCACTGAAGAAGAGGGGATAGTTGTCTGGAAGGTTGTGTTGGTTAACAAGGTCATTAATGAATAATAGAAAGAAAGTGGGTGATAGGACAGAACCCTGAGGAACTGCACTATTAATAGATTTAGGTTGGTTGTCTACCACGGCTGCAATAGAACAGTCAGAAAGGAAACTTGAGATAAAGTTGCAGAGAAGGATAAAAACCATAGGAGGACAGTTTGGAAATCAAAAGCTTTGTGCCAAACTCTATCAAAAGTTTTTGATATGTCTAACGCGACAGCAAAAGTTTCACCAAAATCTCTAAAAGATGACCAAGACTCAGTAAGGAAAGCCAGATCACCAGCAGAGCGACCTTGATGGAAGCCATACTGGCAATCAGATAGAAGATAGTGAATATTTAAGAATCTTCCTATTGAGGATAGATTAAAAAATTTTAGACAAGCAAGAGATTAAAGCTATAGGACAGTAATTTGAAGGATTAGAATGGTGATTCTTTTTAGGAACAGGCTGAATGTAGGCAAACTTCCTGCAAGAAGGAAAGGTAGAAGTCAATAGGCATAGTTGAAAGAGTTTGGCCAGGCAGGGTACAAGCACGGAAGCACAGTTTTTGAGAACAATAGGAGGGACCCCATCAGGTCCATAAGCCTTCCAAGGGTTTAGGCTAACGAGACCCCGTCCCTTACTGTATAGGCTACCCTGTGCAGGCTGCTGCCTTATAATGGTTGGTTTGCCTTTTGCAAGCTCTTCCTATGAGCATGTCCAGCTCATTTAGCATCAAAATCTATTAGCTTTTATCTCACATGGGTTCTGGTGAAAGATATAAATGGAGAAAATAATAGATAAATCCAATGAGTGCTAGATCCTAAAGAACCAAAAAACTAGCTACATACGAGTGTATTAAATCTAGTCATTGGATTTCATGGGAATCAAGTAATACAAATCTTCATACTGTATATTCATTTATTTAAGAGTATAGTTTAGTACTGACATGAAATTGGGAGATCCCTAGCTCCACTTGCCAAGGGGCATCTTCACACCATACTGAGTGGTTGTCTTTCCTTTCTTTTGCTTGTTAGTTATTCAAGAGCATGATGTTATGACTCCTCTATTTCTCTGTTTCCTAAAGGTATGATACAGATATTATTGTTAAGCTACACAAGTGTATATAACCAAAACTTCAAGAAAAACAATTATCTTATCAATTTTTTTCTATTTATCTATCAGTATACTAGGCAAGATCCCCTATAGAAAAGACAATCATGAGAAGACATCAACACATAACATAATAGAAACATCTTACCCAGCATGGACACATATGAGTTGTCAATGCATCCTGTAATACTCTCATCATAAACCTTTTCAAAGAGTCTATGTTAATTTAAGTGACACGTATTATGAACACTAAAAGCTAATTCTGAGAGCAACAAATTTGTGATACTTATACCCATACCCAAGGTCACTTATCTGTCTCTTTTCATAAAGAATTCATAACACATATGTACAACACACTTCAACACAAACATTCTATTGCAGCAGACAGACAGACAGGTAAATGTGTGAATACCTGTACACAAGACAACAAAAAAATATCTACTAAAGTCAGTCATTATAAGTTGTGAATATAACAAAAAGAAAAACCAAATCAGCAAATTTCACTTCAATAGTATGTGAGCATCCTATTACATAAGGCAATACAATGCTAAGGAAAAAATAATCATACTATAGTTTCAATGAAGAATAAAAAATAACATAATTCATTTTCTTCAACTGAAAATGCAAATGCAAAGAAACAAAATTTTATTAATGTTGTAATTTATTACTTACCCTTGCCAATTATCAATCATACACATACCTGAATACATTTGGATACAATATACCCAGCAGTAACAAAAACCTCACACCACAACACACACACCTTTAGGTAAACAAATCACTCATAGTCTCATTACGTTGAGCTGAAATCAAGAAATGTACAGACTGAACAAGGATTATGTTGAGTTCTTGGGAATGAAAACAGGCTTCTTCAGAATGGTTAGCAGCCTTGAAGGTAGCTATGGAGAGTCCGAGATGTCCATGTCAACTGTTTCTCCCTTGTCCTTGCTGTCCTCCTCCTCCTTGTCCCTCCTTTTCCCCTTTTCTTCTTCTCCGTCGTATCCCAGCTGCTCCTCTTCGTCATAGTCCCGGGACACCTTGGAAGAACACAGAAGTTTCAGGGAGTGGCCTTACCCTTTTCAAATATCATATAAGAAACTTTTTAATACATCAGAACACTTGCAATTCTAGCATAGCAACACAAGGCCTACCACTACACCACTAGTTGTCTGGTGAAGGGCAAATCCCACCCCACCTCATTTTCAGCGCTTAATTTTTGGAGGTGGATGAACTAATGGATACAATGTAACTGAAGGCTACACTTCAGTTTTGAGTTTTTAGCTTTATTGTAAAGCTTTCTTTGTAGAGCATACATATTTTTTACAGCTCTTTTCGATGCAGAAAACTTTTACTTTCTTCTCACATTTTGATTTCTTATATAAATTATGTTGCAAGTGCATATTTCATTTGATTTCTCTTTTGCAATCTGTACCGCCGACAAGTCTTGATGCCTTGTCCAGGTGTGACAGGACCAGGTCACTGGTCCACCCAGGTAATGCCTGCACTCAGCTGGCTGCTGGCCATGCCCCCTGTGAGGGTGGAGGAATTAAGCCAAGTACAAAGAATACCTTACATGTGACAGAGATGTACTTTGAGTGGTATCATTTCATGAGAAAGGACTGTGCAAATTAATTTCCAGGAAAAAAAAAAAAAAAAAAAAAAAAAAGGCAATGTAACACAAAAGAGCCATAATGCTTGAGGAAAGGCATATGGGATGATGATGATAGATATGGAGCAGACGAATTGACAGCAAGGTTAACTTTAGATAAAGGATAAAATGACAAGAAAAATCAGTGGTAAAAGTAACACACTGTACAAAGAAAAAACAATAAAGACTGAAATGACAGAAAAAATTAATGGCAGGATGGAAGATATATGATGAACAAAACAGTTCAGTGAACGACATGTTAGTAGGGAGACTAGAATAGCCTACGGAACAGCATTTGTTACCTGCACTGACATAGGGTTGTGAAACATGGACAGCAAGTGAAGGAGATTTGTCAAGGATTAGGGCAGTAGAGATGTCCTTCCTCGCAAAAGCTGTGGATTTAGGAGAAATGGAAAAATATAGAAATAACTGTATGAAAGAGTAGATCTTAAGAGAGTGAACTGTGAACTTACCCCAAAATGAATAAAGGGGAAGAGTCAGAGAATGGACAGATTCAGAAAATGAATGAAGATACACTGTTTGAGAATGAAAATGAGGTATAAAATGAGAGGAAAAGACCTCTTCATGAGAGACATGAGACTGAAGCTGCATGCCAAAGTAGCTGAGGCATGGAAGCTGTGTGGAAAAAAAGTTTTGCAGATAATACACTTGTGATACTTAAACCATGGCAGTCCTTTGCAACAGTCTCCACTGGTGATAACAGTGATGAAAGTATACAAATGAAAGAAACACTAAATTCATGGACTCTGCCCTACCAAAAAAGTTCAGGTCAAATTCTACTAAAGTACCACATATGTACCATCTATATATTCTGTTAAAAAATGCATCCCATCACCACTAAGACATGCTATTACTGGGTATCCCTACATTACCAACACATGAGATGTGGTTGTTGGCTATGTACACACCATCAACAAGTAGGACGTGTGGTCACAATGTACAGGGGATACTCGCAATTTGACAGGGTTAGGGCGGTTTTTCATTGGTGTTTATTCAAATCATGAAAAATTTTTTCCATAAGATACTGAAGAATTATGTGGGATAGGGACAAACCTCCAGCCTAGACCCCCCAAAACGTCACAAAAACCTGAACGAGGCCCATGCTGATAGGTATCTTGCGTTGTGTCCTGTCCTCTATCCACTTGATCAGCATGTCCTCCATCGTGTTGAGACGGGAGCCCCTTTAGCCGCAGAGAACAAGGGAAGTCGTGGAAGTTCTTGATGCAGCGGTCTCGCGGTACTTGTCCCTGTTCTTCCAAATTGTTGATACTGTTATCTAGGGACACCCATTTGTGCTGCAACGACACTGTGAGCTATACCTGCCTCATACTTTCTTATAAGGTCAAGCTTATCTTTGAAAGGCAGGAAATTGTGCTTCTTAAGGCTGGGGCTGGAGGCGGCTTTGCGCGGCATGATCGACCAAGACCAAGCCTAATCAAAACAAACCAGAACAAAACCATGTCGCTTATATCTCAACCTGTACTTCATTCTGGAATTGCACTTGCACTTCCTCTTATTGAAGAAAAGTAAGTAAAAGAAACTATAGAAGAACCGAGATGTGTGCGACGGCAACTTTGGAGTCAGAGGTGGTTGCCATGAGCCCAAACTATCAACATGATAAATATATGTTTTATCTTTCTAAATTGATGAAATATTATTTAATATTCCAACATGAAAAATTTAAGCACATTCTTTATAGTTTAAATAAAGGTTTTTATTACATAGATTACGTTTATATTTTTCATTGGGATAATAAATGGAGAACCGGAATGAATATGAAGCCATCCCAACTTTGCTCCGCTAATCCCGGGCAAGTTCCAACTATCTGGAGCGGATGTTCCTCATTCCGTGTATCATAGGCCAGTGTGATAGCCTCTTTACACTTCTGCCTGGTGGGCTGGTGGCAAATTTGACTGGGTGGGTGGCGCACAAGATATGAATGTCGAATTGGCAAGTCAGTCGGTCAAACCTTGAAGATTGGGTATTAATTAACTGAGTTCGAATTGGAAATAATTCGAACTGTGAACGGTCAAATCACGAGGATCCCCTGTATGTTTATATTCAAAGTGGGTTAGAGAATCTATTAACACCTACAATTTTCTGTACCTTTGATTCTTTTTTCTTTTCTTCTTTCTCTTTTTTGTCCTTCTTCTTGTCTTTCTTTTCTTTGTCTCTGTCACGCTCCTTGTCTTTCTGCTTGTCCTTGTCCCGATCCTTGCCATCCTTGCTTCGGCTGCGATCCCGGTGAGAGTCTTTCCTGTGGACAAATAATTATTGTAATGAGTTTCTAATGGAGTGTTCTTCATACTTTTTTCTTTCAGCATGACTTGATTTGACTTTATATACTATCTTCATAACACTGTACATCCATTCTAATGTATATTTCTCCCTCTGATATGAAAATCAATTTACATACATACGTATTATTACAATTTAGTTAACACATCTACACTGTGGCAACCCAATGAACAAGAACATGCAACCCAGTGCAGGCTTCTGACTCATACTTTGCAGAATCATGCCTTAGTGCACCACCAGCTTGCCACAGATACCAGGCAGCTAAGTAGTTCATCAGTACCTCATCACCATTCATTGTTTTAACAGTGGAGGAAATCTTCATTAGGGTTAATACATATTTCTTATAATTTTTGTGATGATATGTTATTAATTATTAATGCAACTACAGAGAAAATATACTGCAATAAACTTTACTTGTGGTGAATCTTTATATGGGTTTCTACAGATTTCTTATAATTTTGTAATGATTTTAGTTTGAAACATAGTTATCAATCCCCCAAAATAAGAGAACATATTATTATATACCTGATATCAAAATACCCAAAGTGTTTTTCAGAAGATCAATGCAATTTGATACTAATGTGATTACAGCTTCAGTTTCCATGGAGTTTACCCCCTTTAGTTCCATGTGTCTTCCAGTGGTCTATGACCAGTATTTATAATGGTGGGGGTTCATACACATTCTAAAGCAGTGGTTCTTAACCTGGGGGCACGTCCCCCTAGGGGGCGTGGGTGATTTCCAGGGGGGGCACAAGCCTCAGGTAAAAAGTAGAAGTTTTTCCATTTATGGGTTATTTTCATGACAAGAGCTCGTTGCTATCAAAACCAAGTACAGAAACCGCCTGAACGTTGAAGGGGACTTACGTTGTGCACTCCCAAGAATTTGACCACGTATTCAAGATCTGGTAGCTACGAAGCAGTGTCAAATATCTCACTAACCAAGTATTCAAGATCTGGTAGCTTAGAGCAGTGTCAAATATCTCACTAATGTAATTCATGCTTAGTAAATGGACTAAAAAGCCTTTTTTTTTTCTTTTTAAATCTGGGAGTGAAATTTGTTTGTAGATGCAAGGGAGGCGTGGAGGGAAAGAGCAGTTCCTAGAGGGGGCGTGGTAGTAAAAAGGTTAAGAACCACTGTTCTAAAGCAATCCTAATGGCATGATTTAGATTAGCTAATGCCTTGCTTAAATTTGATGATTCAGTAAAAATTAGAGTAATATAGAGCTGATAGAGCAATAATGCTGACTAGCATGTGTTGATTGAAAATAACATAGACAGCAACTGCACCACTCATAGAGACAGGGTTCAAGCCAAAACACTTCCATAACACACATGTAACTGTTGAGAGGCAACTCTTCTGCTGAAAGCTCCAGCCTCCATTTCTTAGAATATCACTGTTTGGTTTTTGACTATGCTGTGTTTCACTTTACCTCAAAGGTGCAGAAATGTGACAGAAAGACTTAACACTGTCACCTGTATATTTTTCAAACATCCAGCAGAATTTTCCTCCACATTTGAAGTATCTCACATAGATATTTCATATCTATCCATTATATTCCATCCTTTGAAAAGTCTTCTGAACTTTAGCTATTGGAAACCTTGACCAAAATCTACCTATACATAAAGGAACATAAAACTTACTTTTTGCTGGAATCCTTATCTTTCGTCTTCCCTGACCTGGGAAAGAGAAAAAAAGTTACTTAACCAACAGCTTTACATTTACACCACAGAACTGAGAAAGGGTTCAAGTGCAGCATTTGTGAACTAACACTGAACCCCCAGGGCCTGTCTCAGCATGGGTCATGGTAAATAAAAAAGATGCAAGTGCATAATTGTTGGCTAATATCTAAGGTATTAGTTCCCAATCCAAAGGTCAATTACTACTTGAATAAAATGACAATTATATGACTAAAGACACACACACACACACACACACACCGCGTAGTGTAGTGGTTAGCACGCTCGACTCACATTCGAGAGGCCCGGGTTCGAGTCCCGGTAAGTGGTGAGGCAAATGGGCAAGCCTCTTAAAGTGTGGCCCCTGTTCACCTAGCAGTAAATAGGTACGGGATGTAACTCGAGGGGTTGTGGCCTCGCATTCCCGGTGTGTGGAGTGTGTTGTGGTCTCAGTCCTACCCGAAGATCAGTCTATGAGCTCTGAGCTCGCTCCGTAATGGGGAAGACTGGCTGGGTGACCAGCAAACGACCGAGGTGAATTACACACACACACACACACACACACACACACACAAAAAAAAAAAAAAAAAAAAAAAAAGGGAGGTACAACCTAAACTTACAAGTTCTTTTCTACAATATTTTTCTGTAAAAACTTCTATTTTGTGTGATGCAGTACTGTAAATGTGGCATCTGCCTCACAATGACGCACAACCAAAAGATGTGATAGAAAAAATCTGAGAAAATTTTAAATGCAAAAAAAATTTGGTGCATCAAGTATAGTGAAGAAGTTAAGTGTAAGATAGTTAAGGGGGGCGTCAGGTTTAGAGACCGAAATAATACGAAAAATGTTTTTTTGCGGAAAAAAAGTATGTGGTAGGTATACGTGTTAGCTATTATTTCACAAAGTTTTATGGTGAAACACACATTGGTTTCCATTTAAATGCCATTTAAAGGTCCCATACTCAACCACGTGCATTTGTTTACATCAGTAGAATCAGTTTTTTTCCCTCATAAACTTCGAAAAAAAAAGGCAAAAATATTAACTTTTTTTGGTGGACATAATACAGGCAACACCCGCTTAACGAAGGTTCAAACAACAAAATTTCGCTACAACGAAGGTTTCATATTACTACCATCTGCTCGTTTAACGAACACCAAACTCGCTTTAACGAAGTTTTATCCAGGTAATTTTTTCCAAGTTTGAAAGCACCACCGTATCACGCAAGCCGACAGGCTTTTGAATACATCAGCGCCTCTCATGGACAACACTTGCACTAGTCACTCCCCCTGTTCAAAACAATAACAGAGTCAGCAGCAGCTCATCTTGCCTCGCTCAACTTATCACCAAAACGGCCTGCAATGTCGCCTAGTGTTGCTAAGAAGACCAGGAAGTCTCTTACTCTCGAAGTGAAGCTGGATATTATTCACAGACACGAGAGGCGAGAAAACTGATAGCATTGCTCACCACCATCTTGACTCCATCTACTGTCTCTACTATTTTCAGCAGACTCTATTAAGAAGGCTGGTGAGACCGTATCTTCCTTGCAAGCTAAAAGAACCACCTGAACTCATGACTCTACAATGGATAAAATGGAAAGCCTTGTGGAAATGTGGTACATAAGTTTTGTATGTGATACAATGATGCGCCCTTTGTTTACATTCCACAGGTTGCCGGTTAGTGTCTTTCTCGTTTCACTCTCCCTCCCTTCATAAATTTAAGATCATCAACATTACAAAGTTACGTACATACATACATTAGTGTACATAATAATGAATTAAATTAAACAGCCTAAATGTTTAACTTCATAATTTTTACTTTCATTAAACCTTTCACTGTACTATGATGCACTCTCGCTTTGTTTACTCTCAATAGAAGTTCAAGTCAGGGGTTAAACTTGTTATAATCGGTTCACTTAACGAAGTTTAGCTTAACGAAGTTTTTTTTAGGAACGTAACCCCTTCGTTAAGCCGGGCTTGCCTGTATGGCAACACTGAAAGTCTATGAATGGCGTCAATCAAGGCACCAGCGAGACTCAGTTATCAGAGAGAGAGGTTGTTGCTGCGTCTCTCGTTACCCACCCTTCACTCTGCTAAACAGCATGTAATTTACTTACTGCATCCTCTTTTCACCTACTGCCAACCATGGGACGGGTGGTTAAGAGGAATAAGCAGAGGAATGACGCCCGGAATATGATTATGGAAGCTCAAAGAATAAAAAGAGCGTGTTGAACCTGACACCTTAAATGCTCCAGTGCACATCCTCGCGTCATCCACCACCACCACCCTCACCACTTCCACACCACATCTCATGCAGAAAAAAGACAAGGAAATGAAGAAGAAAAGGCCTCATTACTCACAATTAGAGAAGCTCTTCTACAAAATACTGAGAAAGGAAATGAAGATGTGGAAAGTGACGATGAGCTTGTCATGCTGATGAAAAGGAGGCTGAAAAATCTTTCCTCTCGTTATTGATCCCCAGATCCTGCCATTGACTACAGTTTGGAGCCTGATGTATATGAGAACACCATAACTATGCACTGCACGACATGCAACTTCAAGAACACATCACAACCAGAAAAAGTGAGAGCTGGAGTCGGAAGAAAAGCCTCTTCAGGACCAACATATCATTGACAGGAGGGGACTAGGAACCTGATATATATCTAATTGTATTATGAGATTGTAGATAAAAAGAACATATAGTAGACCTGAATAAACTTCCTAGTGTGTTATAACGGGATCGTGATCGATCGGTAAACTTTATTGGCCTGTATTTCAAAACATAAGTTATTCCCCTTCTAAAATCTATTTTAAAGCCAATTTTAGCTTGATTTCAATGAAACAAAACTAAAAAGGAGACAAATACTTCTTCATTCAATTCACGTCACTATTTTTTATATATATGTGACCTGTAATTTTGCATTATTATTTTTTGGAGAAAAAAAAGAAAAGAAAAATAAATAAATAAATAAATAAATAAAAAAAATAAATAAATAAAATAAAAATTAATAAATAAATAAAAAATTTAACGACGTGAAAACCTGTCATATTATAACGTGTCTTAGCCAAAGGAAAAATTAAGGTTATGGAGCAAATAATAACGCCAGAATAATACTCGTAAGTTTTAGTTGCAATTATAATTGCATAGCGGGGTCAGGGACTAGAATGGGGATCAATGTCTAATATTGATGTACATGTTCCAAATACTTCACAACATAAAAATCAGAGCGTTTCATGCATATTTACCGGAGATATGACACAGTGTTCTAAACTGGACGGTCCCCTTAAAGGTATTTCAAATGCTGCTCCTTAAGCTGGCATGGACAGAGGTAATGGCAAAATATTAAAAAGCTAATATCAATACAGTAGATGTAAGCCAATTGTGTGACTTGCAATGAAATAGGAGGTGGTCTGATATAAGTAAGATAAGGTGACAAGGGGATCCAAGAGAATTATAGCATGCATGTAAGAAATGCAGGGACTAAAATATATGGAGGCTAGTAATGCAGCCATTTACGCGGGGAAGTTCTTCAGGACAAAAATCAGATACACATGGAAGGACAGACACATAGATTTCTTAACATGTAGAGACATTCATACAAAGACGGACAATTCTCCACTGCAAATATTGCTCATTTCATCAGAGAGATTCATTGAGAAGTCCAGTGTGTGGCAGCCTTCAGGGTGAGCCTGAGGGCACCTTCTACAATTGAGAGACAATGGGCATGTGCCTTACTTGGACCTGGAAGATGACCTTGACCTCCTCTTGGAGCGGTCATGAGAGCGGCCACGGCGGTCTCTGGATCTGTCACGGCGAGAGCGTGGTGATCTGCTGCGTGACCTGCGCCGCGACCGTGACCTGACCATGGGGAAGAAAGTCATGTCAAATGTTTACTTACAGGAGTACATCCTCAAACAAACCATTACCACTACCCTCAAGATGAATATTACCTGGATCTTGACTTGTGTGACCTCTTGGAGCGGGTGCGACTCTTGGAACGTGATCGTGACCTGGACCTCTTGGAACGAGACCTAGACCTGCTGCGGCGACTCTTGCGTTCCCTTGAACGACTGCGAGACTTGGAGCGTCGGGACTTGCTACTTGACTGTAACATGTGAAGCAGAGACACATTAAATGGATGCTCAAAAAGTTTTACAAAATAGAACAGAAAAATAATGTTCATTGCTTCATTTATAAAGTAACACACACAGTTTGACTTAAAAATCCTGCATACCAAAACTAGATACATAAATAAGTAGGAGGGACGGACACACACACGCACACACGATATGATTGTTTCAGAAATATAGATAAGTAATACACATTAAAGTTGTATAACATAGAGCAAAACAATACAGTGAACATCAAAACAAGACAGATAGTGCAGCAAAAGGCCAATTTTGTCTCCCAACATTATCTAAAGACATTACAAACTATTTACAAGACAATAAATGGCAAAGGAAATACTTCAAACTCAATAAAGTTAATACTAAAAAAAAAAAAAAAAAAAAAATGCAAGTATATACAAAGACATACACACCAAAGCACACACACTTACTTCCTTCTTCCGATCTCTGTCCTTCTCCCGATCTTTGTCCTTATCTTTGTCTCTATCCTTATCCTTTTCTTTTCTATCCTTATCTCTGTCCTTATCTTTCTCTTTTTCTCTAGTCTTTTCCTTATCTTTGTCTTTTAATTTCTCCTTTTCTTTCTCCACTTCCTTGTCCTTCTCCTCGTCTTTGATATTTTCTGCTTCCTTATCCTGCTCCAAATCTTTGTCTTCTTTTTCTTCTTTGATGTCCTCAATCTTCATTATTTCCTCTCTAATTTCTTTATTTTCATCCCCTTCTATAACTTCCATCTTTACCACATCAGATTTCCTATCTTCCTTCTTCTCCTTGTCCTTCTCTTTATCCTTATCCTTGTCTTTATCCTTTTCTTTGTCCTTATCCTTAGTTTTGTCTCTGTCTCGGTCCTTATCTCTGTCCTTGTCCTTGTTTTTACTGCTACTACTCTTGTCCTTGCGAGAAGAAGTGGATTTGCTCTTGGACTTGGAACGGGAACGCTTTGACCGAGACTTGGAACGTGACTTTCTTCTTGATCGGGACCTGAGGGCAAGAATGGCTCCAGTTGATTGATGGAAATAGTTCTGCATACTTTTGTGAAATTGCTACTACTCATAACATGTTTAGAGTAGAGAAAGGTATATTTGGTATGACTCTGCATGTTTACAGTATGTGAAAGAATACATACTCTCCTGATACCACTGATAGATTCTTAATATCAATAATTTTTTACTTTTATGACTCTTGAGTTAGATCTGAACACAGATAGAAGAATTTTCCTACTTTTAATCAAAACTCCCTTCATGCACTGATTCAATGACTGTTTATGGAAGAAAATTACACAAAATATTACTGAACAGTCTTTTGATCTGTAATGGCACTCTTGTAAAAAATGCCCTATATTTTCATCACCATTATTGCTCATTCTTTCCCTATGGAGTTTGATTGCTTCTGAACAAATCACTTTTTGCATTGATCTCATTCAGTGCTCACATAAACCCTTACAGACACAATGAGCAGGCTTTCAGAAAGGAACTTCTAGTATTAAAACATTCTCCATGAAGGAGGCTCACCTGGACCTGGACCTCCTACGTGACCGTGAAGATGACCTCTTCCTGCGTGAGTGGCTGCGAGAACGCCGCCGCTCCCTAGACCTGGACCTGGAGCGTGACCGGTGGCGTGGTGAACGAGAACGTGTCCGCCGGTGAGACTTTGAGCGCCGTGAACGTGACCTAGTGCGGCGGCGAGACCTAGAGCGTGATCTGGACAGGGAAGAAATATGTTGTGTGTGAAACTAACTTCAAGTAAAAAGGAATAGTAATTTTTTGTAATATTCATATATATATATATATATATATATATATATATATATATATATATATATATATATATATATATATATATATATAAATGTTTTCTTTTATGACATCTTCTGCCCTGAATTTCCGAGGTAATGGCACTAAAACATTCGCCAAGATGCCTTCTATAAACACAACCATTGCTTCTCCCGTTCCTCTTATTCTTTGCACAAGTGCAGAAATGTTAGTCATTACCTTGATCTGGAGCGGGACCTCTTCTCTTTGGTTGAAGAATCTAGGAATGACATGACAGGATCTATGGCAGAGGCAATGAAGTTCTGTGCCTCCTTCACTCTCCTCATGGCCTCCTCGATCTCCCGCTGGGCTGCCTCATTGCTCTTGGTCTGCGGCTTCACAATGGCCACGGAGGAGTGGTTTACCCTAGGGAGAAGTGACAAAAGTATGTGCAAAAACAAAAACAAAAAAAAATTAAATAAACATATACCTCACTGAATACTAGGCATATATTTCCTGCAGAAGAATCCACATCCACAAACACATTTAAAAAACACAAAGAATAAAAAATAACCATCCCAAACAGCAATGTATAATTTCTTTCAGTTAAAAATTTTAATTCTTTGGAAAGATCTCCACTATTGTCGCAGATCCAATTTAAGACCTCGAGTAACATAACAAAACAAATTCTAACTATATAAGTATAAAAAAATACAATTCTTGCAATGAGCTATGGAGTCTGTTGTTAAGCCTTTGACTGTTGTGGATTCTCCTTAAACTAAAAAGTTATTGTGTAATACAAGTTTATTGTGGGATCTAAAAAAGATAACATTAGAAGCAAAGAGAAGACTAACCAAATAAGCAGTTAAGACCTCCGGTGATTAAGATTGTCTAGGCTCATACAAATAACAAATAAACAGACATCAAAGGATTAAGCCCCTCAATAGCTGATAAGACATACCTAATTTTTAATGGTCTCTAGCCAACCCCTCTCTTGAAAGAGTTCAAGTTATAAGAATATAGAAGCAGGCAGGCATTGAGAGAGAGGCTGAAGACAGTCAGTTACAGAGGAATTCACACACAAAAATAAAGCTTTTGCTTCCACCCTGTCTAGAAAAGCAATGTAAAGGAAAGCCAGTACAAGTATCTCATTACTCACTTGATCTGTCTGCCCATGTGCTCCAGGTGGTGCAACTTGAGGGCAGGGATGATGGAAGGCTGCTCCGAGTACTCCACCAAGGCATTTCTAGACCCATTATTCTCCACACCAAGACGTGCATATCGCACCTCCCCAGCCTTTGACGCCAACTCCAGTAGCTGGTCTGTGGTGATCTGAGAGAAGATGGCAAAGAATAAAATAAGAAAATAAGGAATGCTGCAAGAAGGCACCAGGCCTACATGTGGAAGTTCCTGTATTAAACACACCAACATCTACCATCCTTATCCATAAATTTGTCTAATCTTTTTTCAAGGCTGCCCCATGAATCAGGATTAATAACTTGACTACTGAGTTAATTTCATTCATCTACCACTATATCCAAAAACCAATCCCATTTTCTTTCTCTCTTCTAAATTGTTTTAATCTGAACCCACTATTTCTTGTTTTACCCTAATTACTAATCTTGATAATTTTGCTTATATCACCTTTGTTAAATAACTTTTATAATGCTGTATCACCTTATACTACTTAAAGATCTCCATTACATCCTCTCTTAAAAGTGTAACAAGTGTGGATTCGGTGGTGTAAAAATTTAGTGAAATATAATGATGTGCTTATCTGATAAAGTAATCCACTCAACACAAAGCTAGTCACTTACACTTGGATCCAAGTTATCAAAGACGATGGTGCGCCGGATGTCATTGATCTTGTGGGACTCTGTGGTGGCTGGCAGTGGAGGGTAATCTGGCAGGTCATTCTCTGCCAGGTGAGGGTCAATCGTCCTCAATACAATGCCCTCAATCTGTAAGGCCAAAAAAGGCTGATGTCAGTATTTATTACCTTGTCCACTCAATTCATTCAACTTATATGATCTAAAACTTAACTTGATTGCTGGGGTTATCTTGTGAAAAAAATAAATAAATAAAATAAATAAATAAATAAATAAAATAATAATAAATAAATCATAAAAAAAAAAAAAAAAAAAAAAAAATCTTGAAAATATCACACATCTCTATTCTTTGAAAAAATCCCACACCAACTACCATTGAACACCACAGAGTGAAAAGGAACATCAGCAGGTGTGACTTCTCATAATCTGCTCTCTTGCATTATGGTAATACTTCACAACTTCCTGCTCCTGACCTGTCGTGGGAACAATGAGCCACTTCTTCAAGAGAATAAAAACAGAGAGAGAGAGAGAGAGAGAGAGAGAGAGAGAGAGAGAGAGAGAGAGAGAGAGAGAGAGAGAGAGAGAGAGAGGAAAAATAACAAACAGCTATTTATAAATAAAGCAGCTTCAACTAGATGATGAAAAAGATGAAACAAATTATGTACAATGAAACAAATAGAATAGTAAAAAACAAAGAACGTAAAATAAATACAGGCAACCCCCGCTTAACGAAGGTTCACACAACGAAATTTCGTAACAACGAACACCAAACTCGCTTTAATGAAATTTTATCCAGGTAATTTTTTCCAAGTTTGAAAGCCCCGCCGTATCACACAAGCCGACAGACAGGCTTTTGAATAAACCAACGCCTCTCGTGGACAACACGCGCACCAGTCACTGCTCCTGTTCAAAACAATAATGTCAGCAGCAGCTTCCCTCGCTCAACATGCCACCAAAATGCCCTCCAATGTCGCCTAGCATTGCTAAGAAGACCAAGAAGTCTCTTACTCTCGAAGTGAAGCTGGATATTATTCACAGACATGAGGCAAGAAAACTAATAGCATTGCTTCCCACCATGGCTTGATTCCATCTACTGTCTACCATTTTCAAGTGAACAGACTCTATTAAGAAGGCTGGTGAGATCATATCTTCCTTGCAAGCTAAAAGAACCACCTGAACTCATGACTGCAATGGATAAAATGGAAAGCCTTGTGGAAATGTGGTACATAAGTTTTGTATGTGATACAATCATCCCGCTCCACTCTCCCTCCCTTCATAAATTTAAGATCATCAACATTATAAAGTTACTTACATACATACATTAGTGTACATTATAATGACTTAGTCTTAAAGTAAACTGCTTAAATGTTTAACTTCATAATTCTTACTTTCATTAAACCTTTCACTGTACTATGATGCACTCTCGCTTTGTTTACTCTCAATGGAAGCTCAAGTCAGGGGTTAAACTTGTTATGATTGGTTCGCTTAACGAAAATTCACTTAACGAAATTTTTTTTTAGGAACATAACCCCTTCGTTAAGTGGGGGTTGCTTGTACACAAAAATTATACACAATAAATAGGGAAAATTCAGAACCACAATCAAATATCACAGAAGATCTAAGGAAAAATAAAAATAAATAGGTAACATGAAATAAAAAAATAAAAAAAATAATTGAAAAAAACTATAAATCCTCTGCATAGAACAAAAGCTAGTGATGGATATAATAATCAAAATCTCACCCTATTCATTCATGGAAACATATAGTCACCACCACCACTACCCACCTGGTTAGTGAGGTGAGGCGGCCATTTGGTCTCCGGCCCAATGCCTGGAATGGTTCCCCCGGTGCCCAGGATCTCCATGGCACGCTGCTCGTCAGGCATGTCTCCCAGGGTGAAGGGGATGATGATGAGGGCCCGGTCGATGAAGACAGTGTTGGTGAGGTGCTGCGCCACAGACACTGAGTCCCGGTCATGGAACTTGAGAAAACAAATACGAGACTGGACTGGTATGGCAACATCGCGACTGCAAAATAACAGTTATTATAGAAATGCTGCCAGTTTTTGGTATCAGTAAGGTTAAGGCTTCTTCCTTTTTTTTTTTTTTTATGTGTTAATTTGAAGAATTGTACTCTTGTCCTCTTGAGAGAGAGAGAGAGAGAGAGAGAGAGAGAGAGAGAGAGAGAGAGAGAGAGAGAGAGAGAGAGAGAGAGAGAGAGAGAGAGAGATTCCTCACTTACATTATCTGGAGTGTAATGGAAATTGATGATATATGGAATATTATGCTAGTACACTAATGATTCATTCTAGTGCTGAAGTGGCAAGAAATTATACATGTAGGAAACAGCTATAAATTTGGGTTAAGTTATATGCTAATTTTTCATTCATCTTCACGCTAAGGTCAAGTACAAAATCCTGCCAATTTAGTTTTACATTTTTCTGAAATGGTTTACATTTAAATATTCTTAAGGCATGAATCAACTCAATTTTTTTAGCTGAAATACATGACATTTTAACAGGACGAAGATGAAATTATGACATCTGATTCTTTTCATCTACCTAAATCTTTGCTTCCAAACTGCTGGTTTCCCTCCTACATCTATCTCTATATTTCTTTATAGACACACCTTTTCAGTATTATACTGTATGTGTTTCACATGATTTTATGCCCTTCTCCACAGTTACCAGACACTAAATAGAACCAAGCTCAATACAGTGAGTAGCAAATTTGCTGTCTATACAGTTCAACATTTGTAAACACCTGGCAAGGTCAGTTTTATGTCAGGATACTTAAATTATGTCTAGGAGATCCTAAGGGTTGGGGGGGAAGAGAGAGAGAGAGAGAGAGAGAGAGAGAGAGAGAGAGAGAGAGAGAGAGAGAGAGAGAGAGAGAGAGAGAGAGAGAGAGAGAGAGAGAGAGAGAGAGAGAGAGAGAAACTTAATTACAGGGAATAAGGTAACAGTATTCTTCAAACCTTGCTGTAATGTGTGTGTAGTTTCATTCAAACTATTATGTACCTTGGAGACACTGGAAAGTAGTGATGTCAACTGTTGAAGTATATATACTGAAATCACAGCTATCAAAGAAGTTTACAAGTTTAGATTCATTCTGAAACAACTAGTTAATGTAGTAGACAGAGAGATGACCACATATCACAAAAGGTAAGGCAGAACAGTGACCAGAGGAATTCCCATGGTGGCAACACCTAAATACACCATTATTTTACTATAGGCTATCTCAAACTTTAATCAATAAAAGGAAGCATTCTTCAATTTTCTCTTGCTTCTTACCACACTAATATATGTAGTCTCTGTAAACAAATAGATAGTGAAAGGCACCTGAATCCTAAAGCTGGGCATTGCAGCACAGAGTTGCAACTCTGCCACAGCATGAATTTCAAAGTCACAAACATTAAAAAAAAGTCAGACTAAGCAAAGTCACACTACCAATTTTCTGCGACTTTCAACAGGAAGAAAGGCAACTCTTTTTAAAGAAATTACTGTGGCTGGAGAAGATTGGCCAGGAGGTCATGGTGGTGGAGATGGTTGACCTGTAGATATTAGTTTAGGCTGTATTTTAACAAAAAACATATAAATATATGATTTTATATATATATATATATATATATATATATATATATATATATATATATATATATATATATATATATATATACATACATAAATACGTATTTCTCTGCCTTATAAAAACCATGTTTCTGTTATCGTACTAAAGTTTACTTTGTAATTCAGAGGAGTCGCACTGGGGAAAAAAGTCACAGTCACAGTCAGAATTCACACTGGAAGTAACAAAAATAGTGTTGCAAAGTCGAAGTCATGCCAGATCTGGCGGCAAAATCACAAAGTCAAAGTCACACATGTGAAAGAATTAAAGTTGCACCAAGCTCTGCTAAATCCCATCTCATCTCTGGCAAGAGAATGGTAACTGTCACCATTAGTGCTCATCATCCATCAAACTGTAAAGGCTGTTTCTTAACTATTCTACACTTATTGCTTTATGGCTAAGGGCAGAGTACAAGGGGACAGTTTTCAGTTTCACCCAATCATGGAATCTGGTATGTAGCTGTTTTCTTTTGTGAGAAATAGTGAAATGATTAATGGTATATGTAATTTTCTATTGCAAATTAATATTTTTCAATTTATGACTTTTTTTAAATCCAGCTTATGCCTACCAATCATTTCCAACAATCTTTGGGTAGCTATCTATGGGAAATTGGGCTTTTTGGGTGGGAGAGCACTAAATTGCGTATTATGCATTGCAAAAAAAAGTGGAAATCAACAAAATCACAAAAAAATTATGAAAATACTTTGATGGTAAGGGCGGCAGGTGGACGTGGTGGCCCAGCTGTTGGTTTGCTTACACCGAGCAGCCTTGCCAACACTACATTTCCAGCTATATCTGTTACACCATAACCCACAAGGGACACTAAACAAAAGCAAACCTTTAGAGCTAACCTAACCTAAGGCTAGGCCTACTGTTCAGTAATTACTTTAATTACTGTTAGTAACAAAATTTCAGAGAAATTAAGTATATATATATATATATATATATATATATATATATATATATATATATATATATATATATATATATGTATATTTATTTAGGGAGGCGGTGGCGTAGTGGATAAGGTGGCGAGCGTGGGATCGGGCAGACCTTCACATGTAGGTTCGAATCCCATCACATACTGCTTTGAAGTTATGCCATTTGTCGAGTGGTTTAAAGTTACCTACATATCACCATGATACCCAGGTTATAGGTGGTTACACCAAAGATGTACTTGGGTGGTGATATGAGCCCTAATATGGGTACCACTATAAATAAAATTGCCTATACCACTATTGGGCGGAAGCTGAACAGCATTTCCCACATATACTCTTCCACTATGCCTAAAGGTGCTATAGGCCATAACATGAGAATATATATATATATATATATATATATATATATATATATATATATATATATATATATATAGGTATATACCTATATATAATAATCAATAAAATTTAATAGAAAATATTCTCATCAATAGCCTTAAATGACCTGGTCAATCATCCTATCCTACCTCGTCAAGTAACTGGTCAAATGTCCTGCTCCCCCATAGATACCCCAAGATCATTGGGAATGAGAGGTAGGCATAAGTTGGTAAAAAAAAAAAAAAAAAAAAAAAAAAAGAAAAGTCATAACTAAAAAAAATATTCACCTGCAACAGAAATGACACATACCATCAACTATTACATTACAATTCTCACCAGAAAACATTAGCCACATACTAGATTCCATGGTTGGGTGAAACTGCAAATTCACCATACAAGGCTATAAGGTTATCATGTAAATGAATTGGAGGTTGTAAACCACTGCTTTTCTCATGCCCAAGTGGCAAGTTAACTCCTGGCTTACAACAGTCTCTAAATGGGGGGAAAGCTTCCCGTTTTCCTAGTATATGACCACTACTGCAGTACTAGAATTCAATAAATTTCAAGTTATTCTGTAGCACTGCAGAAAGGATGTACCTGTACTAAGTGAGGCTAATCATGATACCCAAAAGACACCCATCGTTAGGAAAATTGCAGTTTCATCTTGAAATCAATTTTAAAATGGTCATACTTCCCTACTCTGTTGTCATAAACTATACAAGGCAATTTTCCTTTCTGCACAGAAATATTTTGCGCATGGGACACCTTATCATACAGGTGGGAATCTTTTGCACCAAAACACTCCCACCTTTTGTATCACGCCCATCAAAGGAGCATGTTCTTGCTCTCTAAATTAGTGAAGAAATGGAACAACCTGCCGGAGGAGTTTGACCCACAGTAGCAGCTCCCATTATCTATGTCTAGAAAGTTCATAACATAAAGTGGAGAGCCTAAATGTTAAGTGACCTGTGGAGGAAGCAATCACGGGAGCATGAAGGCAGGCACTGGATACTAACATGGTTGGGTACAGTCGAATGTCCTCAATCTTGCCGATGAAGCCAAACAGTGTCGACATCTGGTCCTTGGTGGCTTGAGGTGCAATATTGGATATCTGCACTATCCTCGTCTTTGACTTCATGGTTGTGGTGGAAGAAATAACAGCACTAAATGATAACACAAGCCTAGGAGGCCAGCGTCCGCGCGTGGCGGCGGCTTGTCAACACACACCGCGCTGGCCGAATCTAGCGGAAAATATCACCATCTCGACAAAATACCAATTATTGTAATTCCACATTATCGTAAAATGTTTTGTTATTTTTCAGTGTGAGATACTTTAAATATATAATTGGGGACATTGAATCATACAATGATTTAATCTCCAAGTGATGTATTATTTTCACCACTCCTGAACTTGGGATTCGGTGGGCTGCTGGGGGGAGAGTGGGCCGAAGCAGTCTTTCTCAATGTAAATGGTGACTTCATAAAGTCATGAGAAGCTTGTAGGGTCTCGCACAATAAAAAAAAAAAAATAATAATAAATAAATTAATTAATTAATAAAAAAAAAAAATAGAAAATAGCCTCGAGACGTGTATGAACTCAGTCCAGCGACAATGCAACAATATCTTATACGTCTTTGCCCCTAGACTGTAGGATGTTTAGGCAATAAGGTGTGCAATATGTGTATTTATTTATCGAAGTACTTGTATTCTTGTTGTGTATACTGTCCAGTGTAGATTTTTGATACTTTAACCTTAAGTCTTTGCCCAGGGGGTTGTAATTATTTATTAATCCAACAATAAATGTATCAATCAATCAATCTCTCTCTCTCTCTCTCTCTGATATTACTGACAAATTTGCATCGAATGTTCAAACCAATACTCCTATTAAAAACAATTACGTTTAATATCAATTCGGCTTGCACCACATAAAATAGCGACGTTCTACCTGTCTCATTTACTGCCTTTAGCATCAAAACTAGGCGAATTAAACGTTTTGAATGTGTGGCCCCTGCTGTAACTACCCTTCTGTTGTAGATGGGTTCCGCTCCTTTAAATATCATTGATTATTGATAAGTTGAACATCCTTTTATATATATATATATATATATATATATATATATATATATATATATATATATATATATATATATATATATAAATGCTTCCAAGAATACCTGCATGAGGAATGCAATAAGAAATATAACAAGTACCTACATGATTTGGTGGATTATATTAAATTCATATCAAACTTTTCGGATTTATTGAAATTTAAAGTTCATGCAAAAACCTTAACTTTTACATCACATGTATAAATGGAAGTGTATTGCAAAAGCTAGCCACTTTTAACAAAATATCACAAGCTTTATAGAAGCATACTACCTCTCCATGTAACAAAATACTACAGTAAATAAAATGCATCCGATAAGAAGCGTCATTAATTTTAATCATATCGGTAGTCTTAATCTGCCAAAACTTCGTGTACTTCGATATAGGAACCAAGTAAATAGATTGATAAATAAATAAACATCAAATAAACTCTGACAAGAAGTAGTAACAACAATCAACGAGTTTTACCGCTTCCTTAAAAAAAAAAAAAAAAAAAAAAAAAATCAATGTAAATACTGTATATGCATGTATTAATAAAGATAAGGACTTTGCAGTAATTCCCTTCCTTTTATCTAGACATAATTGCTACGTAGCCACAGGGGCCGTCACCATCTTTCCTAATTTCTCAGTCTTCTTTGGCTCGATCCGACTCGCTATGGGCTTCTTTTTCTTTTTCAAAATTTTTTTCTTCCTAATCCTTATACGCTTTGGTTTTTTGGGTGATCTCCCTCTCCTCCTCCTCATCCTCCTTCCTCCTCTTCTTTCTCTCCCCACCCATCTTTCTCCCTGCTCTGAGGTTTCCCTTTGCCCCAGGAGGTATGTATTGGGAGGAGACATCAACATAGCTGCCATTTTGTGACACGACACCTTGGATATCGACAGATGTATTTTGGGAAGCTTCTCTCCCTCTCTTGCCGTAAGACACATATCCTCCTTTTCCATGCATGGCTAGAGCCGCCTCAGAACTTGTCTCATTGGTAATTTCCCCTTGTAGGTTGAAGGCTATGTTTTTGTCCACCACTTTCTTGGCGCCTTTCGTAGCAACATTGTTCTTCCTTATGTTTGGACCTGAAGAAGCTTGTGCCTTTATGTCTGTTTGAATGTTGCCTTCTATATTCAGCGACACATTTCTGGTTTCGTTTCCAGTAATTCCCACGCCGGTAGCTGCATCATCCAGGATTTCCAGTCTCTGTGACGAAAACTGTGCGTCACCAATAGCTGCCTGAAAAAAGAAGAAATGAGTACAATAAATTAACAAATAAATGTTTGTGTAAGAATTAAGATATATTTACTAGAATAATATAGCTGAAATTAAAACTGATCAATATAGTCAGTCCGTCAATGACTGACTATATACACTGGGCGTTATGACCTTAATTCAGCGTTTTCCAACCTTTTTCCGACCCTCTGTTGTCATGTCTAAGCAGTCCAGCACCCTTAATTAATATCTTGTTATTAGAAGGATAAAATAAAGTGAAGTAAGTGTATGCATCACTTCCTAGCACCCCTGTAATTGATTTCAGCATCCCATGTTGGGAAACGCTGCCTTAATTAATCAAATAAAGGGACTAAATAATTTAGTAAGACGAATAAATTATAAAAGTGATAGAAATCTTTCTTACCAAGCCATATTTTTGTTGATGTTGGCCATTACATCCTCTGACACATGCAGCCCTCAAGTCAGCTTCACTTCCAAACAGTTCTGTGCAAGCTGGGAAACAGTACAATTATCATAACACTATACGAAAACTATAGACTATAATCCTTTACACTTCACCCATTTTATAATTTTCATATAGATATGAGCATACTGATCCGAATATAGACTCTCTCTCTCTCTCTCTCTCTCTCTCTCTACAAGCTGCACACTCAGCTAAACAAAGTGTGGATATATCATGAAGAGTAGCCGCCCTTCGTCCTTTGACCTCGTGGCAGCGGCTGTAGGAGGCGCAGCCCTTATCGCATGCCACCACCTTGTCCTGCAAGCGTAGTAGTAGTAGTAGTAGCATAGTGTAGTGTAAGGCAATGTAGTCTAGAAGCTATGTAAAAAAATTGAGGTATAGTATAGTATAGTGTAGTGTAGTGTAGTTTAGTGTACGTAGTGTAGTGTAGTGTAGTGTAGTGTAGTGTAGTGCAGTGCAGTATGGTGTGGTGTGGTGTGGTGTGGTGTGGTGTGGTGTAGTGTAGTGTAGTGTATTGTAGTGTAGTGTAGTGTAGTGTAGTGTGGTGTGATGTGGTGTGGTATATTGTAGTGTGGTGTGGTGTGGTGTAATGTAGTGTAGTGTAGTGTAGTCTGGTGTGGTGTAGCGCAGCGTAGTGTAGTGTAGTGTGGTGTGGTGTGGTATATTGTAGTGTAGTGTAGTGTAAATTAGTGTAGTAGTAGTCATGGTAGGAGGAAAAAAAAAACAAGAAAACAAAAATAAGATAACACACACACACACAATAATAATAATACTCACTAAGGTTTCTGTGGCATTATTCCTCGGGAGAGTTGTGGTGCATAACAGTTTGCACTCGTGGAGCAGAGACGCATTCCCTTCTGAAGCAATTAGGGGGAACAGCAGGCCAACCACCACCACCGACATGCCAACACGTGGTACTGATGCTGGTGAGGGAGCAGCACACCCTACCCACTCCATAGTCACCAGCAGACTGTCGCCGTGTCGCGAGTCAGTCAGTCAGACTCAGTCTGCGCCAGCAGCGTCGTCGCGTCTCGCATCATTTGCTGTTTGTCACCCACTCTGACTTGGTTTTCTGGCACTGTATTCTTCCGCCTCCCATTTTTATTTCTTTTTTCCTTTTATGTGTATGATATTTTGTGTTTTGATATCTTGTTATTAAAGATTTTTCTATTTCTTATCTATGGATTCTCTTAATTCTTTGTGGCATTTCGATTGTTCCTAATTGTTATAATATTTTCTTACGTTCATATTTTTTTGTTAATATTTGTGGCATTAATTTGTCTTTTTTACTGGTATTATCTTACTATCATCATTACTTCCCTATAAGTCTGATACACATGTGTGATTTTATAAAACAAATCTACCGGTAAATTAAAATATTTTCACGCCACGATAAAAAAAAAAAGTTCCATCGCTATCTCACATAACAAAAATAAAGTCCCATCATCATTTCAAATAAGAAAAATTGTTTCTTCATATCGTAAAAAAAAAAAAAAAAGTCCCGTCAGCATTTTGAACAAAAAGTGGTACCATCAACAATTCAACAAAAAGTATATCCCATCATCATTTCAAATACCTACGGTAGCAGAATCAGAAAGTAGTTCCACCATTTCAAATAATAAAAAAAGTAGTCCCATCACCAATGCGTGTAACAAAAAGTAGGTAGGCTACTCTCGATCATTTTCTTTCAAATTTTTGAAAACATGTATGTTAGGCATTACATTACGAATTCAATTTGCTTGAGAGAAAGAAATATCACACATCTGATGATACTGTACACCGTCTCTATCTCTCTTACGGCACAAAATTCTATAGATTGAAATTATAATGGGAGCTTTTTCCTCTCCCTGCCCCTGTCAAGCTAACAGTATAAAAGATCACTAGGTCTTGTCTTTTTCAAGTTAATACCACAAAAGTCTTAGGTATAAACAATGATTTTTTTCTTTACTGTCTCTCAAAATAACAAAAAATTCGCAAATAGTGATTAGTGACACTCCTCTCTCTCTCTGATATTCCGTCTCTCAGGTTGATAATATATGACATCCCTAAGTTATAAATACACGCCCTTTTAACTCCACCTGTTTGTCCCAGCCCTACATTTAGAAGGGCTGAGATATGAAGGGTCAATTTATCACCCATGACTCCTCACCCCAACTCTCAGTTCAAGTGGGTCTCCTTTAACACGTGTGCCATCAAGTGGGCTATTTCAGGAGTCCTCTTCCATGTAATTACGTCCTGGGCTACCCCCATGCCGCGAAAGGTTATTCTGTACATGCTATTTCTGGTTATGATCCGACTATACGTACGTAGTCATTGGAATAAACACTCGAGGTCCTGCAGAGGTAAAGTACGTACGCTTTCCTTGGTGCTCTATAAACTCTATGGGTTCTTTGCAGCAAGTTTGATTGCATGTTTGTAGACTCCGTTAGTAGTGTATTACTGACTGTGGTAAGTACTTTCTAATTGGCAAATTTTGTAAATATATTGTGATACTCTAATGTTTGTACTGAAAACAGAGAGAGAGAGAGAGAGAGAGAGAGAGAGAGAGAGAGAGAGAGAGAGAGAGAGAGACTTTTTAATATATCTAGTGCACTTACTTCCTCTGATAAGCTAGTTTCCCATATAGAAAGATCCAATTCTTAAATTAATTCTCACTATATATGTAGAAGGTTGACTTGCATGGGAGGTGATGATAATAAGTTCAGATGGAAGAACAATACCTACATCACCATCTCCAGCACTTAAAAAGCAAGGGTTACATTGTCAGTGCATTAACACCCCCTAGCACACATTCTGAAGAACTGTACATCACCCAACAGATGAATTCTTATGCTTCTTCAGCCAGTGATACAAGTTTCCTATTAGTGTTCACAACCTTTAATCATCTGTATAATTACCATCATAGTAGTTTTTTAAAATCCTTATAATCCAGTGGGCAGACCTCTCAAATGCCTTGTTCACATGGCAGCAGTGATAACAGAAATTATTCAATGCAGAGACTTAATTTTTTATATGAGAGGAAAGCCAAAAAAAAAAAAAAAAAAAAAAAAAAAGGCCCACTTAGTTGCCAGCCCCCTCACAGGTCTGATAGAGTTAGCCAAGACAGGGACAAAAATACCTTCAAACCCCCCTCTGCTTGGGTCTTCTATATGAATCACTATGTTTCCTGCCAACTATTTTTGCTTGTGTAGGACATAAGACACTACCTTTTGAAAAGAGGGCTTATGTTTTGGCTTTGTTAAAACAGTTTCTTTGAGATATGTGCTATCATGAATTTATATCCAAGTTAACTATTTGGAACTCAAAAGAGATGGCAGGACGATTTTCACTCATTGATGCATTTAAAGTTTTTAATTGTGACTAATCAAAGAACTCAAAGTAACTCATATTCTAAAAGTGATGTCATCTGTCCTCTTCACAGAATTGCTTTGGCTACCTCAGTCAACATTTGTGGCAGTTATCTATAAATTGTAAATAGTCCTATTTGACATTTGTACATACATGGCTACATGAATCATAATACCTAGTTGGCTCCCACAAAAACCATGAATATTCTCTTCAAGAGATTTTTCTTTCACTTCCCATGCTCTATGAACACATAATGATGAATATTAACACTAAATGTTCAGGCACAGAGTTGTGAACACTCTCGCATCATTAGTTGATATCACTTTATCCTACGTCTCCTTGAGGAATATTGTATATTTTTATTTTTCCTTTAAATGAGATATATGAAATAAGATTTTTTTTTCTTTTCTTTTTCCAGAAATGTTGTACAGACATCAATATAGAGGTAGTAAGTAGCTCTATTCTTGAGAGCAATCACAGCAGGACTCATTGTTTGGTTTAAGAAACCATGAATGAGTATATCTTAATAATCTGAACTAAGTGGCTATACATTTGAGTATTCACATCTGTATGGAGGACTGGCTGGCCTACAGTAACTGCAAGGAATATAAAAAAGATCAAAGCCACTTGATGTGCAGAAGTTGTTTGTTACAAACTGTGGTGGCCACTTGACAGAAATGGTTTTGGTTTTGTACATCACTCAGACTGCCCATAAGAGCATGCCCATGTTTAAATATAACAAGTATACAAATATTTCATTAAATATCCCCAATACAAGAGGATGCTTAATTAAAAATGTTTTTAGCATAAAACAGACACAAGTAATTTTTCCAATCTAAAATCCTGGATTTATATTTTAAATATATGTAACAGAATGAAAGTACTACCACTATGCTGTGTAGATAATGTTTTCAACATGAATTCATGTCTCTACACTTGGAAGAACAAAGTGGTATCACAAGTAGAAAACCTTAGCACAATTTGCACTTCTTCACTCAAGGAAATGTATCTTTCCCTCAAATTTTTTTAAATTTTTTTTTATTTCATGTTACATTATGCATTTAGTAGATTATAATAATTAATACTTAATCCACAGTTACTTCTTCGCCCTACCTCTTCCTCCTCTTGTTGCAGCTGTTGCTCCTCCTCCTCTTCCTCTCCCCCTGCCCCTCCCAGCTCCTGCTGTTGATCCCTGCCCTTTACTGCCTCCTACTTTTACCTGACAAAAGAAATACATAAGAATGATTAAAAACATAATCCAGAAAGTAGGAATTTTGTGGAAAATTATATACTATTATGTCCCTGCCACACCCAGACAAACTTGATGGTATACAAGACCACTGCACAAAATTTTCTTGCAAGCACTTAGCACAATGTACATATTGTATATTTCCACAGAATTTCCTGTGGTTGTGTAGCAATGAGAAATACACAGGCCACAAAAATTATCCTCATGTTCCCAATGCTGCTAGATCAAACAATATCACACCACCACTGCCAGTCTCCAGCTGCTCTTGCCCTAGTTATAATGTAACCTGTCACTCGCTCTTTATTATCCCAATATCTGACAGTTATTTAATCCTAATGTCTAAGGTGCTGTACTTATTCTTTTGTGTCAGGGGGTTCGATCTGTACCCAGGATGCCTCACTGTTAAATATCTATTCCTCTTTCAGATCAATCTTTGTTTCCATTATGCTCCACAGTGGATATAAGAGTCATCTGTACTTCAATATGACAAATGATTATTAAGGCAGCTGGAGATGATGAGAAAAATGTTAATGTTTGGAGCCAAGCACTAGTCAAGATAGTGTCCAATTAAATCAACATCACATCGTCAGTTCTAGATATCATTACTAGTAGTTTATTCTTGGCAGCCTTTTCACACATCAAAACCTTCCTAAAAGTATTCCAGTTCATTACTCAATCAGGATATGATTATTCTTTTGCTTCCCCTCATGTGGCAAGGCTCTTCACAAATAAAATAATAAATCAAGACATTCCTTTATCACATCTATGTATCTTTAAATTCACATGTCAATATATTCATGGTAATTCTGTCAATATTGCAATAAAATGCACAATTACCTTTATCATGCCACTTGTTCCTAGGTCATCCTCTTCCTCTTCTTCATCCTCTGACTCCTCCCCCTCTTCCTCCCCATAAGAGTCTGATGGTTTCCCTTTCTTCTTCTTAATGGAGGGTGCAGCAAATGGTGTCAGGTGGCAATCCTTATTGAACTTCCGAGTGAATGCTGCCTTGACCTGCAGTCCAAAGGGAAGGACACAATGTTTGACTTAGAATGAAGTACAAAACAAATCATCAACAGGACAAGCCATTACCATTGAGCAACTGGATCAGGAAGCTAGAAAACATATTATCAAGTGAAACTGATATCCAATGAAAAAATTACAATGAATTCAATATATGGCTTTAACCACTACACTAATCGCTATGCATTAAATATCCATATAATATTGACAATCCTTTTTTTTTTTTTTTTATACCATGTGGGCTTTTCACGGGAATTTATGGGCTAAAGGGGATACTTTTTGGGTACCCCCTATCTCAAAGCCCACCCGCTAGGAAACCGTTACCCCGAGTGAGAAAGCCCAACCTACACGCGGACCGTGGACAGGATTCGAACCTGTACGCTTGGAGACCCCTCAGACCCCAAAGCACGCGTGGTTCCACTGTACCACGGCGGCCCCAACTTTGGAGTTCATATAAAAAACCATGCCCTATAATAGAATATTATAGTGGTTTAAAATGAAAATCACTATTACAGTGACTTAAAATTTAAATCTTTAACCATTACAATTAATTAAAATAAAAATCTCTGAACATTACAGTGGCTTGAAATTAAAATATTTGACTGTTACAATGGCTTGAAATTAAAATTTTTAACCATTACAATGGCTTGAAATTAACATCTTTGACCATTACAGTGGCTTTCTACTAAAATCTTTGAGCATTATAGTGGATTAAAATAAAAATCCCTGACCTTGCTTTCCACTGTGTTCATTGGGTTCTTGCTATTGGGCCAGCTTGACAATTCCAGCAGTGACTCAAGGTCCTCCCTCAGCAGATCGTATGAGTTCATAGCCTCCACTGCTTTGTCCACTCCTTCAGCTCCATACTTCACCAGGGGGGTCACAATAATGTCCCTCATCATCTCACAGTAGTCCATGCCCACATCTCTCTTGCTTCCAGATATCCTGCCAGTATCAAGGTACTGTTACTGTTCATGTTCAAGATGGGATATTTAGCATATGGAGTTTCTGATGATTCAAATACAACATTGTGATGTCTCTTCAAGAGGTAAATTTAACATGCAAGCTTAAGTACAACTGTAAAAATGAGTGAAAAGAAAGTGAATAAATAGATGAGAGAAAAAAAAAATAATAATAACCTATCTATCTATACACCAGGCAATTCCACAAGAGGTGGCCTTGACAAGGCACCACACATTCACAAACACATAATTCACTTAGTCCAATCAGCCACCTTTGGAAAAGAATAGACATAAAAAATTAACAAATAAATAAAACAACAAAGCATAGTATACCTGAGCCTCATGTGCATTTGAAGCTCCTGTGCAAGTCTGTCCAGCTTGTTGCGGCGACTGTTCTTACCAAACCAGGCTGGGAAATCAATCTGAGCTGCCAGGTGACCAGACATGTACTCCCCAGGGATCACACTGCTGAACATAGCCTAGAGGAAAGGAAGGAATAAAAAATAAATAATAAAATATATAGAGGGAGTATAGAAATATCTAAAAATTAAAATAAGATGTGAATAAACAAATAAACCCTGGACTGCCTAGAACCACAAGCCACAAACAAATATATGAACTACTGAGCTGACAGTATGAACTACTATTTACTCTTTATGCATCACACACAGAAGGCCCAGAGGAGGCTTATTTAATTCATGCTGTAACTTGTTATTCAATATTCAGTATACAAAGCTGATGACAAATCATGCCCGAGTAATATTACAAATAAGGACCAGCCAAAAAACTCAGCTAACCTTGGCATACTAAAAAAAATAGGACCAAAATAATGATTATTAAATTTATCTGAACTGCATGCCACAAAGCACAATAGTAATGTTAAACATATATGCATAATTTCTGAATATGAAAGATTTTATTTCATTTACTTACATTCATGTGAGATCTGCTACATGACTTAAGCAATGTGATAAAACTCTATACATAGATTAATAATACAACCTCCAAGAAGTATAGTTATGCAGTACTTGCAAGTAGTGTACTTAATTTGGTGTCATTTGTAGGGTTTACAACTACTGTGTACACCATTTACATCATACAGAAAGTGTTCTCTCTCAGCTGCTGCCTACACAAAGGTACCAATTTCAGCAAAATGGCAATAATGCGAACTCTAACAGAACCAGAATATCAAGGCTGCCTAATGAATACCTGTGTGGGGAGAAGGGACCAAGAACCGTGGGACCGTATGAGCTGCCCCACTAGGTCCCCATCAGCTACTGAGGCAGCAGTCTTGGCCAGCTGTTGCAGAGTTGCCCTACGGTTACCTCTGTTGGGATACCCAATGGCATGAATCATAAAAAAAAAAATACATAAATAAATAAAATAAAAAAATAAAATAAGTAAAAAATAAATAAATGTCAATGCTTCACTACAAGGCAGCTATCATAAAGATATGAGAGCTACCAGTTAAACCTATTTTCAAATACAGGCAACCCCTGCTTAACAAAGGTTCACAACAATGAAATTTCGCTACAACGAAGGTTTAATTTTACTACCATCTGCTCGTTTAATGAATACCAAACTCGCTTTAACAAAGTTTTATCCAGTTAATTTTTTCCAAGTTTGAAAGCCCTGCCGTATCACGCAAGCCAACAGGCTTTTAAATACACCAGTGCCTCTCATGGAAAACACGTGCACCACTCACTCCCCCTGTTCAAAACAATAACAGCGTCAGCAGCAGCTTGTCTTCCCTCGCTCAATTTACCACCAAAACACCCTGCAATGTCGCCTAGCATTGCTAAGAAGACCAGGAAATCTCTTACTCTCGAAGCTGGATATTATTCACAGGCACGAGGCGAGAAAACTAATAGCATTGCTCGCCACCATCTTGACTCCATCTACTGTCTCTACTATTTTCAAGTCAGCAGACTCTATTAAGAAAGCTGGTGAGACCATATCTTCCTTGCAAGCTAAAAGAACCACCTGAACTCGTGACTCTACAATGGATAAAATGGAAAGCCTTGTGGAAATGTGGTATATAAGTTTTGTATGTCATACAATGATGCGCCCTTTGTTTACATTCCACAGGTTGCCGGTTAGTGTCTTTCCCGTTTCACTCTCCCTCCCTTCATAAATTTAAGATCGTCAACATTACAAAGTTACGTACATACATACATTAGTGTACATAATAATGACTTAAGTTAAACTGCCTAAATGTTTAACCTCATAATTTTTACTTTCATTAAACCTTTCACTGTACTATGATGCACTCTCGCTTTGTTTACTCTCAATGGAAGTTCAAGTTAAACTTGTTATAATCAGTTTGCTTAACAAAATTTCGCTTAACGCAGGGCTTCTTTTTAGGAACGTAACCCCTTCGTAAAGCAGGGATTGGCTGTAATGGGTCATCCTTTATCTAAAAAAAAAAAAAAAAAAAAAAAAAAAAAAACTGGTGTATCTTTCTCTCAAAAAATCATTCTCCCAATTTCATATAGTACAGTATTCTTAACTTAACATAAAACTTCCAATGCTCATCTTGTCATGCACATATTACCAGTAACCTACAATCCTTAGTGTACTTATAAGTGGATAAAAATTAACAAGTCAAATTTCCCAACCTACTTTGCACTATGAGGGACAACCTTTGGATAATTTTCTTGGACGAAGAGAGGAGCAATTGAGTAGTCATTAAAGAACAGATCTGACTTCTCATGAATGTTAAGGTTCTTGTGTTCAGACTCAGTAAAAACTGTTCTGCACACATCCCAAGGACCCTGCAAAGGAGAAACATAAGAGAAAAAACTCTAATAGTCAAAATTTAGCCAAAAATTGTTTACATTAAGTCAAAACATAAAGAATACCTTCCCGTGTCATCATACAGAGCAAACTAAAAATCATATCAATCTTACAAATGAGTTGTTCTATACAATAAACCTAACAAAAGTACATAGATGTTAATGTAAAAACTACATATGAAATATCAGATAAAAATTAGAATGCATGGAAAGGGAGGGGTCAATAATATGACATTTTTGAAGTAACATTCATAAGTAATAATATGTATAATAGTATTGATTACCAGAAAACAATAATGAACAATTACTGAAAGATTGATACGAGAAGATAGGAAAACAGATGTGACTGTATTAAGAGAAGCACCTGGAGGGCTTTCTAACTACTACTACATCAATTAGTCAAAGTAGTGTACAGTACAGGTGTATGGAAACTTTTCTTGAGATCCATGAATTTCAAATACACATTTCTTTTTTCTCCCTTCAATTCTTCACACATGTCCTTTAAGCCAAAACTTCATTCACACAGCCAGTCCTTAATCCAAATTTACATCTAGAGTATTCTTTGTTCACCTCTCATATGAGACGAAACTTCGTCACAATTCTCACAAATCTCTTCCCTCTATATCTAGCAGGATATGAGCCCTACAGACAAAATTGTCTACATGATCAATGGAAAGATAAAGCATGCTTTACCTTTTTAAAGTCTTTATGGGCTTTCTTTGCTTCTTTCTTCACATCATCAGTCTGGAGGTTCTTCTCCTTGACTGACCACATGGAGAGGTGATGCAGGACTTGCCTAATGTCCTGATTTGATCCAATGATGATCTGGTCCAGAGCTTCAGACTTGATCTTGATGCCTTCCCGATAACAGACACTCATCATGGGTCCCTAGACACGTATGACATGAAGGAGTAATACGACTGCAATTAATATGTTAACACTTTCACAAAGCAGGCATTTGACATATTCACATTCAACACATATAGATTATGGTTCTGTGAAATTTGAAGTCCCAAGTTATTTTAAAAATAGCTTGTTGTGCTATTTTCTATAAAATTGCAACTGGCAGCAGGCAACCATATCAATATAACTTCATTGTTGCAAAACAAAATCATCAATCTAGCAATAGGCTTGAAACATCCAAGGCTTACAGTTGCAACTCACCCTTATTTGTTCAATTCTAGGCTTATAAAACCTGAGGTCAAAGCAATGATTTGCTAAAGACCTTATTTTGGGATGATTCCTATCATTACACATAGCAATAATAGGAATCTTGGATTTCTTAATAAGAGCAATCAACTCCTGAACTCCTCCTCTATCTTCATTGCCAGACATTCCATCAACCTCGTCCATGACCAATGCGTGTCTGGAGCTCGTGTGGCCCCCTCCTGTGGAAAAATAAAAACATTACCTGCATAGCTCCCAACAATGTTTCATATATTTCCCTTATGTCTACAAGCATATGCAAACTTATTTTCACAGATATATTATTGAGCAACTTTACCTGTTGCAAACCCAGCCAGACTCTTGTTACCAAGAAGCTCTGACACAACCTGATCAATGGATTTTTTTGATCGGGCATCAGAAGCATTCAGCTCCAGAACATCATAGCCCATCTCTTTACACACCAGGTGAGCTGTTGTTGTTTTCCCTAAAAGAAAATATGTCTTTAAAACTACTATAAAATAGGAAAAAAGGATGAGCTGAATGGTCTAACTTCAAAGCATGGTTAGATTTTAGCTCGATATCTCAAAACAAGTGTACTGATGACAAAACATTTGTACTGTGGAGACTCAATATTCAAACTTTATTCATTCCAAATGGCTGTTTGAGCATTAAAAAGTTTGACAATTGATGCTTATAAATCAGGTAATCTGTTCTAATCTTAGCAAAACCTCTTTTTTTTTTATCGTTGTAACTTTTCTCCTGGTGTGATTCCTACGAATCCACTAGTGTTGGGATGTGGCTCACTAACACTTGCATTCTCACTAAATTCCTTATTTCATCACTAATAAGCCTCTTTGGTGTTATCATAAATTTCTAAATGAAAAACTACCAACAGAACACACAAATTGTTTTTCTCAAGACACAGCAGGACTAAGGATGTGCATTGGTATCTGGTATACCGGTATTACAGTAATACTAGTCTTACCAGCAATACGGTATCAGAACGGTACATTGGTGGCTGCAAGAAGGGAGATGACAGAGCTTTATATACGACCAAATGTGCAACCGTTTGATTAACAGATATTTTCACTACTATTAAGCCTTTGGTGTTAATGTAAGTTTATAAATGAAAGACTACAGATAGAATACAGGAGAATATTATTCTGATGACTACGGCAGCACAAGTCACAACTGGCAGAGGGGGAAGGGGATGCCAGGGAGCCTTTGTTTACAACTATGTGTGTGGTCACTCAACTATCAGATATTTTTTTAGTATTAAATCAAACTTTTGCGTTCGAGTATTTAGACATTCGAATATTGAGTCTTCACTGTATTTTCAGAAAATTCTAAGAGAACATAGTGCTTTGGAGTCTTACCTACACCAGGAGGACCTGAGAGGAGGGCAGCTTTGTAGTAACCCCCTGTGTCATCTTTGGCCCATGGACCTAAAGAATACAAGGTCATGAGAATTAAGTACAAGAATGCACAGGGATCATTCTAAAACAAAAAAACAAATATTTTATGAGCATACCATATTTCCATATGATGCAAATAAACTAAAGAGCCTAACTCACTGGGCATGGGTGGCCTCTTATCTCCCAGCTGGTTTTTCTGCCAGTTCTGAAGCCAATTTAGCAGTTTCTTGACATTAGATGCACCACCTTGCTGTCCAATGATGTTCTTGGTGGAGGCTGGTTTATACTTGTCTACCCACATGAGAGCATCTTCTGATCTGCTATTTAGTTCCTGGGAGGAGATAGACTGTGTTCTGGGAGAGGAGGTACTTGAGGAGGGACTTCCACTTTCCTGTTCAAGTAATAAGCATAGAAAGAATGAACCAAAGTCTGGTGAACGGACAAAATACCTGCAAACAAGACAAGCTAACTACAATAATGGTAAAAAAAAAATACTATGGAGTTTTGAGCCTTAACAGGTAATCTTGTGAATCAATAAATTTTGAAACATTTCTAAAACTTTGAAGTTTATCATTATCCCACACTATGATATAAAGAAAAACTGTCCTGTTTCATGGTTTTAGGAATGAAAAAAATGCTCATGAAATATTTGATTTACCTGAGATGTTAAAGATGCCTGGGAGCTTGAAAGTGACCTCTTGGGAGTTGTGGTACTGGTGACCAAACTGTCAGGTGTGCTGGGGCTGGCTGACTGAGAGGCAAGTGTGGGTGCCTCCTTAGGTTCACTCTCTCTGGCAAATTTCTTCAGCTTACTTGAACCAGAAGTTGCTGGAAAGATAGTTAAAATAATGAACCTTAATCTTTTCTTTTCTAGTCATGTTACATAGGAAACTCCAGCAAAATCTCCTGATGTCAAGTGTTTTACCTGTTTTTTTTTTTTTACTGAAATGAATTTATGTTAAGCAAGAAGACAAATAAAATCAAACACATAAATGTATGCTGCTTGTTCAATATGACACTGTAGTTTTAGATAACTTTTGCACTGTCAGAGTCAAAATTACATCTGAGGTGTCATTTCCAGATGATAAAGCAAAAGACCACCACTGACAAGCAGATTTAAGTCCTGTCCACACAAGTGGTTTGCTCTGCTGTGGATCCACAGCAGGACTAACCACTTATGTGAAAAGATGATTTCACTAAGCGGGAACTGTACCACTAATCATGAGTCATGCCACTGTAGTCACAGTATAATGTCAACATGTAAGAGGAAGAAGCAGCAAGTATGGATCCTGCATCGATGACTGGCATGGCCCATGAAGAGACAAACACATCAGTGGATTCACCCTATTATACACAACAGACTAACCCATGGGATGTTCATAACATTGTGCCCCCAAGCTAGCTAAGAGACCATGAAGATAAATTCTTAAATGACTTCATTTGGACATCTGTACTGGCTGTCATGGCAACAAATCACCACTCTTCTGATTGGCTACGATCACTGGTAAGCTAGCCAATGAAAAGGCAATATGGTCTTCACACCACCTCCAAATTGCAAAGTGTGTATGCTTCCATTGAAAGGCATGTAAATCAATCTGCTGCAGATCCACAGTGGGAGAAAAAATTGTGTAATTGTGTGTGAAAAGCTCTATTAACTTATGTTGTAATATCACTGCCTCAGTTTGAATCACGCAAGACAAACTGCTAGTGTAAACAGGGCCTTAGGGCTTGGAGGCAAAAAATTACCTTGCTTGGGGGTTGCCTCTTTGCTCTCCTTTCCTGGCAGAGTTGCAATGAGCTCCAGCAGTCCATCTTCATCTATCTGCTTGGTGCCCAGTTGCTCAGCCTGATAGATGACACTGTTTAATACACTAAGAACTGATAGATAATCATACAGATATCATAACAAACCATCTATCAATAAATCTTGATCCTTTACAACTAATCTTTAACATACTTGAATGCATTTGTAACATGATTCCATACAAAAACCACACTAGGGATTTAAATTACATTAATTTTCAAAGACAGACAATCAAAAGTATGCACAAGATGCTGCACTAGGCACTACCTGACCTACATTACTGATCCTGAAAATATATTTACATCTATCCTACAAATATTTCATCGAAATCTTGCATGGATGCTTTACCTTCTTCAGCTTACTCTCACCAGCCTCCACACCCACTACTAGATAGCTAGTATTGCGGCTCACAGAGGTGGTGACTTTTCCACCATACTTCTTGACAATCTCTGTGGCCTCTTCCCGATCCAAGCTATCAAACACACCACTCAGAACAAACACAAGTCCCTGGAGGCAGTCTGGTTTCCCCTAAAAAAAAATCAATAATGCTGCTTTATAAAATGTAAACCTCAGTGATAGGATACTATGAACATTTTACAAAACATGGCCTAAAAGAATGAGTAATGAAGCACAATTAAATTAAGGTACAGACATTAAAAAAGGATATGCAGATCTCATAAAAAATGAGGCTATTGCTTAATAATGACCATAGGAACAAGATTTGTCAGTATATTGATATGAGTGTAGATATCTTGTACAAAGTGACATCAAGCAGTCACTCTAATAACAGTCAACGTTACTTTCTAATGTGTGTTTATTCTTGTGTCCTCAGCTGCAATGTCAGCTGTCAGAATGGATAAATCGCATGTTGACAGTCAAAGTGATCAATGTAAATAGAGATTTGAACTAATCAAGAGTGCAATATTTCAATCAATAACAGATAACTTTACATAACAATATACAGAGGTTTACCTCAGGTATTTCTTTGCTGCCAGGATTTGCTGGCCCAGACCTCTGCCTGAACTTGAGGTAAGCATCTCTTGCAGCTTTCTTCTTCTCATCTTGTGGTGTTGTGTCTGGTGCTTGGGTGTTCTCCTTAACAGCTTTCTTGGGGGTAACCTTCTTTTCTGGCACAATATGCCTCTCTTTCATTTGAACATCCTTCTTATCCTCCTTCTGAGATATTCCCTCTTTGCTGGACTGCCCACTCACTTTCTTGGAGTCTGTGTCAATTTTCTCCTCCTTAGTACTCTTTTTCTGTTCACTCTTGACCTTAATGTCTTTTTGCGGTGATGTCTTCTTCTGGGGACTGTCTCGTTTGTATTTGGGCATCCTTTCCTTTTCTTCTGACACCAGTTTAACTTTCTTGTCCTTGTGTTGCAACTCATCTTCATTCTGGCAGCCACCATGATCTCTTTTTCCAAACTCAAATCTCTTTAGTTTTGAACCTAATTTACTTGCAGTTGATTGCTTGGCAGGAATTTCTTTTGCAGTTTTCTTTTCTGGGGGACTGTTTTCATTCGGCTTTGGTTTTGGTTCTGCAACAGAAGAGTGCTTGGGACTGGCCTTAACTTCCTTATGGTGAGTCTTCTGCTCATCTAGCTGCTTTAAGGTTTTCTCAAAGCTTTCACTTGACTTTGAACTATGGTCCACAGCTGAGCGGTGTTTAGAACTCTCCTTAATTTCCTTAAGTATCTCAAAATCCTCTTCATCTAGCTGTTGCAGTGTTTTTTCAAATGCTTTCTCACTGCTGTCATTGTTCTGAAATTTATTCACAAACTTCATTATGCAACACACAAACTAAGTTTCTTGATGAGATTTATAGAATAAAATTTATGTGGCAAACCTATTGATAACATGAATATCTTAATTCTGAGAAAATTTTGATGGTTTTAACTCTTTATCATGGCCAGTCCCATTAAGGAACACAAAGTATTTCAGATTACTGCAAGATGGATAATTAAAGTCTACTGTTATAGGTCAAGACAGTCAACTGCTTTTTACACATAAAATTATGGAATTGAAGCAAGCATGGAAAAAGAAAAAGCCTACAAAGAGCAAATAATAAAAATTCAGAAACCTATTTCCTGAGCTTCATGACTTAGCACTCCTGCACTAGTTTCACATCAATCAAACAAAAACCCAATCAATTATGGCAGAGGTTACATATAATGCTATTGGTTTTTTAATGGAGATTACAATTAGACCTGACACAAACTGAACTTTCAAAAGAAAAGGAGTATGAAAGAAAAGAAAAATAACATATGAGTAAACATCTAAATAAATTGAATATCTACAGCATGTGCTCTGTACCTTCTTCTTGGAGGTGATCTTGTCCTTAGAGGTCACAGGCTCTGTGCCAAAGAAACTCGCAGCAGTTATGGGCTTGTACTTAGGAGACTCTGGTTTTTGTTGAGGGTTGTGTTTGGTGGTCTTAGAGATTTTCTCTTCCTTCTTACTACTCTTCTTGAACAACTCTTCATCTAGAACAGTGATGGAGATCATACAATATATGAAGGATATAGGAGAATTTAACTATAGAATGAAAGCAATAATTACAATGACTACTTACATAAGATCTGAAAAGATTTTGCCTCATCAGAGTAACAGTAGTCACAAGGCATGGAGGATACAACAACTGCCAGTGGTGAGCATTCATAATGGTGTGATGTTGATTTATTAAAAATAAACATAAAAAAAAAAAAGACAAAGGATCAGAACAGATACTCTTATCAACACACCACATGTACCCTGAAACAAACCATAAAGGTTAGTTTTCCTACTTTATAATAACCCATTGCAGCTTCCATCACACCTGAGTCAGAGTCCAGAACGACAATGCGCTGCTTCTTGGTGACAACTGGGGAGGGCGACTCCTCATCTGAATCATGAATCACATTTCTCTTTTTCTTTGGCTTGGAGTGCTGTGATGTTCCTGAAGGCTTGCTTCCACCAGCAGGAGCAAAATATCGACGAATATCCTGCAAGACACAAAATTTATCTAGAATCAGCTAACATATATAGTTATTAATTACAAATCTAGTCATAAAATGTTTTTTTCTGACACATAACCAAGAACCTGATATGTGACACTCAGGCTTCACATTAGCAAGTGTTTCCTGTACAGTAAAGGCATTGTCACGCTAGCATGTGTATTTGTCAATCTTTACTGTCTACTAAAGTTGAGTGTAATCAATGGTGGCGATCTCTCTCTCTCTCTCTCTCTCTCTGTATAGCTACATTAGCTACTGCCTGCTAATATCTCCTGTCCAGAGTGGCAATACCCTCACTTGCCCATTGTAATAACATTGCAACTAATGCATAACTGGCCATTCATACTGGCAGGCCACAAACCCAGCCAGTCTGGGACCACAATTCTCCATGAATACAGCTCCTCTGAAACAGGCAAGCATTCACTGTTTTGTGCCTTTGTCAGTTTACATCAAGAACATGGATTTTTTCTTTGACAACAAAAATTGATGACAAGGCTCCTCTGTGACGACATTGACTTTTGTTTGCCCATGCAAATAGAAAAAAATGACAGATAAAAGCAAAAACTGATGGAAATTGGAGTGACAGAAAAGTTAGTGGAGAATGTGCTAGTGTGAGGGCATCCTTAGCTTAGAAAGTGAGAGGATAGCAAGGTAGGTAGGTTTTTCACTGAATGGTTAGGCTGAATGAAAAGAACTTACAGAATCAGTAACTTGTGCTCAGTTCATTTCCATTTTCTTGAAAGAGAGGATGTCACACAGTGGAACAAGAAATGCAAGTGGTGAGTGTGACAGAGGAAGGCACAGAAGACCAAGCGTATTGGAGAGGGATGATCCGCTGTGGTGATAACTAATGGGAACAGCTGAATGAAGAAGTGAAGCAATGAGTGATTCATGTCTATGCTAGAGAGAAAATAACAAAAATGATGATACAAATGGACACGCTTCATAGATTTTTGCAGAGAGAGAGAGAGAGAGAGAGAGAGAGAGAGAGAGAGAGAGAGAGAGAGAGAGAGAGAGAGAGAGAGAGAGAGAGAGAGAGAGAGAGAGAGAGAGAGAGAGAGAGAGAGAGAGAGAGCTTTCTTGTGCATAAAACAGCAACAATTCACTATCATTTTACTCTTTCAACAAACTCAATATGACTTGTCTTACTTTGTCATCATATAGAAATTCTTATTCTGAATAATTCAAACACCATATATATACATATACCCATTGTAAATTATTCATAATGCTGACAGGAATTTTTGAAGATTTTTACCAGTTTTTGGGAGAATGAACTAATGCACTGCTATGCCAATGCTGGAGTGTGATGCACCTGCACATGTGAAGGACAGGCGGGCAGTGAAGAATGCCAGATGGGCGTGTGTCCATTCTTGTGTGCTCAATGTCATATATTTTGTGCATAGGCAAAATAAATCACTGTGATTGGTTCTTTTGTTTGAGCACACAGTCACTTGCCAATAAAAAAAATACTGACTAAATCTAGCTCATCATAACACTCTGTGGAGTGAGAAGAGACTCAAACTGAAATATATGAATCAGCCTAAAGAAGATATCTATCTGCAGTGGGTGTCTCAATTATTTTCACTACATCGCCAAATTTTACTAAGAGAAATAAGGTAACGACTACTTATTAATTTCTTAACCTTACCTTAGTTACTCTGTTTTGGTTAGATCAGTTTAATTGGATTAGGTTAATATGAGAAAGATGTCTGTCACCAGTGTCACCTCAACCAAATTACATTAGCTAGGTAAGGTTAGTTTAAGTTTGGTTAAATGATTAGATTGTCCTAGCCGGTGATGCACGGCTAGTGGTGGCAGCCAGTACCCTCCACAGCAGTATCAATCCAAATTTTGGACTGTTACTTCTGTGATATATATAAATACTTGTGATGACAAAACTATTTCTTCAGATAAAGTTTTTTTTGTCTACGTATTTAGTATCAATCCTTTTTTTTTTCTTTTTAACAAAACAATATTTTCTGTTGGGGTAGACTGTGTTTTCTGAGGGCAGGTGATGAGGAAATAGAAAAAAAAACCTATTTGCAATGGAAATTACATTAGATAAAAATTGAGAGGATTATAGAAAACCTCAAGAAACACAAATCCTCTGGACCTGATGGAATCCACCTTAGGATTGTAAAGGAGGGCTTGGAGCACCTATTAGTGCCTTTAGAAATCATTTTCCAGGACTGATTTGAGCATAAGGAATTTCCTCATGACTGGCTTATTGTTCATACTACACCTTCCTATATATACAGTCAGCGCAAAAGAAATGGCCGCACCCATTGATATCATGTCAAATCTACTCTTAACTAAGAATATAAGGTATATAAAGGAGAATAAAACACAAATACTGCTATATTTTGTTATTATTAATATTTTGTCATATTACCCTTCACTTACAAGACAGCCGTAACCGTACTTGGCATACTATTAGACAATTTTCCGAAGTAACTGAAGTCAATGTCATTCCATATGGCGCTAATTTTGTCACGCAACTTTTCGCTTTATTTCATTCCATAAATTTTCAATTGGATTAAGTCTGGACTGTGCCCTGGCCACTCAATCAACTGAATTTTCTTCTCAGACAACCATTCTATGGCATGGAGAACTGTCCTGTAAGAAATGAGGGTTCTCATGTTTCTCATAAAATGGCAGCATGTGATTTTTCAGAACATCAACATATAAGGCACCATTCATGTTCACATTTTTATCTAAAAAATATAATCCACCACTACCCTTCTCACCACTGAAGCAACCATCACACCAGCTGGGAATTTCACAGTTTTTACAGTGTACTTAGTGTCATAGCGATCAGAACCCATGGGACGTCTCACTTTTATCTGTCCTTTAGATATCGTTTTGAACGCACTTTCATCGCTAAACAACACAGACCGCCAATCTTCTGAAGTCCACTGTCCGTACCTCCTGCAGAAAGCAAGTCGTTGTTGTCGCATCTTCTCCGTCACGAGAGGTTTGTGAGCAGCTCAGCGACACGGCAGTTTGAGATCTTTCTGTAGCTGGTTTTGAATTGTCCTAACTGCTACATCTCCCAGGACATCAGCATGCTGTTCCTTTAACTCCCTGGCTGTAATGAAAGGGTCTTTCTGTACTTCTCGTTTGAGCAGGTTGTCCGTTCTTGGCTGTGCTTTACGTTTCCTCCCCGTCCCCTTCTTCCTCGCCGGAGTCACACCTGTTCCCAGTGTAGTGGCTGCTTTCTTCACACGGCGAACACTTTTCTCAGATCTTTTTGTTCTTCTTGCTATTTCTGTTGCTTAAGCTTTCACGAACTAAGGCTAACACAATGCCCTTTTCTTCCATACTGAGCTTGCTAGGACCCATTTTGTCGTGATGATGATCAGCGGAAGAGAAAAACAGTGAACAATATCTTCTGTACAGTGAACAATGTCAGGAAAAAGGAAGGAGAAAAACCAGAAGCACCTCCTCTCACTGACCACCCAGGGAGTGGTGACTGAGTGCAGTGGTATCTTTCGCGCGTAAACACTTGGCATAATCCCTAGAGATGCCATATAGGAAATTCTGGTCAATTTCTTTACTGTAATATGCTGCATTAAAAACTGCAAGAGGGTTCATGGACAATAAAGTTAATGTTGTGTAGATCATTATAAAGTGGCCAGGGAATATTCCAGACTGAAATATCAGGGAAAATGTGTGGTATGAAATAAAAAGAGTAACTGGTAACTTTCAGTGCAAGGCATTAAAGCTCTAACAGACAAATTCCTGGACTGATGGATGACGCAACTTTAGAATATTCTTACAAAGCTGTCTGATAGTATGCCAAATTGGGTTACGGCTGTCTTGAAAGTGAAGGGTAATATGACAAAATATTAATAATAACAAAATATAGCAGTATTAGTGTTATATTCTCCTTTATATACCTTATGTTCTTAGTTAAGAGTAGATTTGACGTGATATCAACGGGTGCAGCCATTTCTTTTGCGCTGACTGTAGAAAGGGTGACAAGTGTGACTCAAGATATTATAGCTAAGTCAGCCTAACAAGTGTTACCTATTTGTGAGATCTTTGAGACCATAATAAGGGATGAGATAATGAAACACATGATAACACATAATTTGCTTAGTGAAAAACAGTATTGTTTTATCCTAAGATGGTGAACAGTGTTGCAGCTCATTAAAGTTCTGGATAGATGGACTGATGTTATTGATGAGGGACATGAAGTGGAAGTGATATACTGTGACTTCATGAAGGCTTCTGATATAGTTGCATATAGAAAGCTTTCAAGTAAAATAAATAGTCATAATATCGGAAAGAAATTTCAAGAATGGATTGCTGCTTTTTTAACAGAAAGACATCAAGGAGTGGTAGTGAAGGGAGAAAAATCAAGATGGATGCCAGTGACAAGTGGAGTGCCACAGGGATCTGTTTGTTCTTTTTATATGATCTATCAGATATTACAACAAATGACAGTGCAATTTACATGTATGCAGATGATACCAAAATCTTCAGACCTATCAGAGAGCAAGGGGGAATGTCAAAAGCTGTAGCAAATTATAGATGGGCATTCTTGGAGCAAAAAATGGTTACTACATTTTTATCTCGATAATGCAAATACATGAGGATGAGATAACATCTATTGAAGATCAAGGCTATCAAATGAGGCGCCCCGAGCCAGAGGGAACCAACACACACGAACCTACTTTCGAGAAAAACGCGTTTAAAGTTGAACAATTAATACTACCGTAAGATCGGTCACAATATTATCATATTATACATCATTGGAAAGGTCTCGGCAAGACCTGTCATGCCATGTGTTTTTTAATAGTATATTCTATGTTTTAACTTTTACAGAGATTATTATAAATACCCCTACACCCGTAGCGGAAATTTTTTTCCCAGGAAGGTTATGTTTTAGGTTCATTTTTTCAAAGTGTATGATAAAACAAGCATTATGTAAAAAAATTATGACGATATGCTTTTAACTCGATTTTTTACAAATTTTTTTATGAGCGAATAAAGCAATATTTCCCCCTACCGTAAGATCGGTCACAATATTATCATATTATACATCATTTGAAAGGTCTCGGCAAGACCTGTCATGCCATGTGGTTTTTAATAGTATATTCTATGTTTTAACTTTTACAGAGATTATTATAAATACCCCTACACCCGTAGCAGAACATTTTTTCCCAGGAAGGTTATGTTTTAGGTTCATTTTTTCAAAGTGTATGATAAAACAAGCATTATGTAAAAAAATTATGACGATATGCTTTTAACTCGATTTTTTACGAATTTTTTTTTATGACCGAATAAAGCAATATTTCCCCCTAGCGCAACTTTTATTCCCGAAAATGTTTTATTTCCCTATTTTCTCTTCATTTCTGAAGAGATTATAGTGTGAGATGTATCTGTATAGAAGATTGTGATATTGTATTTTAAAATTTATTTTCTATGATTTTACAAAGTAGAATAAGATGCATTATGGGCCTGGCAAGGGAGGGAAGGAAGGATTTGGCGGGAGACTCTGGGCTAAAGTAAACAAAGGCTGTGATTGGCCGAGGTGGGGGCGCGGCTATGAGTCACGAGAATACTCGCCACTGATTGGGGAGCGCACGGCGAGGCTCAGCCGCACCTTTTTATACGACTTTTACACCCTTCGACAACATGATCCCGCCTTTAACTCCCTGCTGTTGGTACCTTCTGGCTCGCAGATCGGAGAAGTTTTTCGCGCGTTTTTTTTACGCATTATCACTCCACTTTGAGGCTTCGTATAGGTACCCATATGGTCGTATTTCACTTGGCCGACAATTTTATACGACTTTTACACCCTTCGACAACATGATCCCGCCTTTAACTCAATTTTCGTATTTTTGAGGGTTGGTTCCCTCTGGCTCGGGGCGCCTCAAATGTAAAAAAAAAAATCAAATTAAGATGGACTCTGAGAAAGATGTGTGTGTTATCATCAATGAAAAAATTAAGTTATGCTGAATGCCTAGCAGAAAAAGTAAATAAAACCAATAAATTAGTTGGATTAATTAGGAGAACTTTTGATACACTAGATGCTGAGGTTTTTAAAGCTTTGTTCAAAGCAGTGATAAGACCACATCTAGAATATGCAAATTTGGTCTGGAATCCTCACCTCATAAAAAACATCGAGATGGTGAAGAATGTGCAACACAAGGATGGTTCCAGAACTAAAAGATTTCAACATCAAAGAAAGACTCGGAAAGCTGAAACCACCAAAACTAGCATATAGAAGGGCATAGAGAGATATGATAGAAACTTTCAAGATTCTTACTGGAAAAAAATGATGATATATATTGCAAGGGATTACTGAAATGTAGTGATGTTAGTACAAGTAGAGGAAATTTGCTGAAACTTTTCAAGCCAAGATCCAGATTAAATGTAAGGGAATATGCCTATCCATGTACGGTATTACTTACTTTGAACCTTTTGCCTGAGTGGGTAGTTTCAGCAACTTTCATATAAAAAATTTGAGGCAAAACTAGATAAATTCTGGAAAAATCAAGAATTATATTATGATTATGAAGATACCAAAACATGGAATGAAGATCTGGAGCCACATTTGTAAGCCTATTCCAAGAAGTTAACTAAGAAACTGTAAGAAATGTAGCTTTCTTCAAAACAGGTTTGAAAAAAAAAAAATAATAATAATAATAAATTAAAAAAAAAAAAAATTTATATATATATATATATATATATATATATATATATATTTTTTTTTTTTTCAAACCTGTTTTGAAGAAAGCTACATTTTTTACAGTTTCTTACAGTTAGCCTCCTGGAATAGGCTTACAAATGTGGCTCCAGATCTTCATTCCATGTTTTGGCATCTTCATCATAATATAATTCTTGATTTTTCTAGAATTTATCTAGTTTTGCCTCAAATTTTTTATATGGAAGTTGCTGAAACAATTCTTACTTTTTTCGTCAGATTGAGCCCCATACACATGTTTCACGAATTCATAATAAAGCTGCTAGTCATTTTTAAAACTTTATTAGTCTTCCTCTCAGAGCGACATACACCCATCTAGTTTCACATTAAATCGCCAATTACCAGTCAGGTTAGATTTAGTTTGTAGTTACGTTAAGATGCTAGCAACAAGAACACATGGCGGCTTTAACAAGAGCAGTAGCAGTACTGCAATAAAAAATTGCATACAACTACAGATTGACCAGCTGTCATGCATAACAAGTGTCAAGAACGTCAACACTGAATGTCAGGTAGAGAAAGAGTGGCTATCTGTTTCATCGTCCACACCACACAGATCTAATGAACAACGTCAGTATCTGCAGCAGATATGTACTTTAATAAGATGCAGCACCTGAAGGCACAACATACATACACGCTGAGCTGCATCGTGGTGACAATGCAATGATGTACTCACCATGGTGCCACAGCCTCTCAGTTTCCCTCTCTCCCGCCACCTTATTCTCCTTCCTTCCTTCCTCTCCCGCGTTTCGTAAACAATGAAAAGCGAAACAGCGCCTTGCGTGTTACTATTATTTTCACCAATCTTACTTTTCAAGCGTGACTAAAGTTTGTTTTAGATACATAAAAATGTGGAAAGAAGAAAAGATAGAAAAAATATGGTCCATTTGGACTTAGGTAAGTACTACCCGAGGAGGTTGGATTGAAGGCGGCGGCAAGCGCCTATCCCGCGGCTGTACAGAAGTGAAGGCAGCGACTCAGCGAGCACTGAGCGATCGCAACTTATATCCAAAACATTGGCCTCTCCTGTGTTAAGCAATGGGAAAGTGCCACTTTCTTTTCATTAATAGAGGAAAACTAAGAAAGACTTGATGGTTTGACTTATGTAAACCACATTATAGTTTAATAAATATGTCGTGTAGACCCCTTTATAACGATGTTGGTGCGAAAGTCACAATACTGAAAAAAAAAATAAAAATACAGCGTTTTCAGGCCTATTTCGGGAGAAATTATGGCAATTTTTTTTTCTCGTATATCAGTTACATGGTAAGGAACAAAACGAAGTAAAATTTAAGTGATTGATGTTTTTTTTTTTTCAATACCCAGTGACGTTAAATCACACATTATTTTAAATACAAGCTATAAAGAAAGATACTGGTACTTCTTGGGGGGTTTGTTGGAGCCGTGCAGGTTGTGTGTCACAGCCTCTAGTGCCCCAAAGGTGCAGTATGCGGTGGTGATGTGTTCAAGCTATATATGCGGTGGAGCTGGTTTGTTTTCTGTAGGAAGCTCCTGGTGAGGTTGAGAGTCTTGAAAGCCAGAGAGGTGTTTGTGCAGCGGCCCAGCAGGTTGGTAAGTGTTGGCCTGCTATTCAACCACGCGGTTGAATAGCAGGCAGATAGTGAGTGTAGGAGGGCCACACGGTGTGAGTGGTGACGAGGGCAGTGCAGTAGCAGGTGTTCTGGGGTGTCAGGCTGTGTAGGGCACCAGGGCCATTGGAAACTGGAGAGTATCGGTTATGCCCAGCCTGTGCTGGTGGGCGTTGAGGCGGGTGTGGCCAATTCTCAGTCTGGTGACGACTGGTGTTTCCAGTGCCCAGTTGGGAAAGATGCTGATACTGAATTGGCCCAAAAGAATTATACATTGCGAGACAAATAAAATATATATAAATAGTAGGGCTGGGTCTGTTTAGCAAAACTTTTACAGACCTTATGAATAACATAGCAATTACAACCGCCAACGAAGGCAAACCGGTCCTGCTCTAACAATAACTAACTAAAAATGAAACATTGACTACATGTTCTATAATTAAATTTCCTTTATTTTGTTTTTAGTACATTAAATGAAGGGCTCTTTCACATTTTCTGGAAGTTGATTCCACTGGTTTACTCCTCTATATGATATAAATATTTGAGCATGTGAAGTTCTGCATAATGGAAAAATTAGGTTATTTTTTACGAGAATAAAAAGTATTTGGCATTAATTGAAAACCACAATCAGGCTGAAAAGTATGAAGGGATTTATACATGAAGACACAAATTAAGTTTGTAAAGTTATGATATTATGCAGCAAATTAAAGTAATAAAGGATGCGTGTGAGCATATAATGTTGCTGCCGGACATGACAGGTAACAATTTTTTCTGGGTAATGAACAATGTTTCCAGATAGGTGCTATTGGCTTTCTCCCAAATTGCATGGCAATTTGGGTTATTTTTTACGAGAATAAAAAGTATTTGGCATTAATTGAAAACCACAATCAGGCTGAAAAGTATGAAGGGATTTATACATGAAGACACAAATTAAGTTTGTAAAGTTATGATATTATGCAGCGTTAACAAATTAAAGTAATAAAGGATGCGTGTGAGCATATAATGTTGCTGCCGGACATGACAGGTAACAATTTTTTCTGGGTAATGAACAATGTTTCCAGATAGGTGCTATTGGCTTTCTCCCAAATTGCATGGCAGTACATAAGATGAGGATATGCTAATGCTAAGTAAATCTGGTTAATACAACCATCTGTTAACAACCTGCGAACTTTATATAGTATACCAATAATCTTATAACTGAACCTCGTACAAGTTACAGCAATGTGACCACTCCACTTCAGCTTGCTATCTATTATTACTCCTAAAAAGTTACATTGTTTCATTCGTTTTAATAATACATATCCAAATATATTTCAATTGATGTTGGTTGTTGCATTAATGATGAAGAGACCATGTAATGAATATTGGAAATATTAATTGTTAATTTGTTACTTTTAATCCAAATGACAATTTTAAGCATTTCTCTATTTAGGCTATCTTTTAACTCATACAAATTATTGCCCTATGTGTACATCATGGTAGAGTCATCAGCAAACAAAAGGAACTTCAACTTATCAGTACTGCGTGTTATGTTATTTATATATAACAATAACAAAATTGGACCTAAAATTGATCCCTGAGGCATACCATGTTTGAGAGAAGCAAAGGATGATACCGAATCATTCAAAACAGTACATTGTTTTTTAAAGCTAAGGTAACTTCTAAACCACTGGAGAACTAGCCCCCGGGTACCATAAATATCCAGTTTCTTTATCAAAATGGAATGCAAATTTGAATAAAAAACTTTAAAAAGATCACAGAATACTGAAATTTGAAAATTCTATTGTCAATGGTATTATTTATATTTTTGCATAATTGATAGATAGCAAGTTCCGTGGAATAGTTCTAGCGAAAATCATACTGGGCATCAGATAATATTTCACATTTAAAAATCTATCCAGTCAGTCTCTACAACCAACTAATAAGCATATAACAGGACGTATTAAGGGTGAAAATTGGATACTGGTATATATTTCACACGTGGAAGCAGAGGATTTACACAGGGAATAACACAATGCAAGGTATATAAAATAACACATGAAAACATATTGAACATATCAAATAGAACATATTAAATAGAAATATTTACCATTGAAAAGAAAAACAGGTATATATCACAATATGTAAACTGTAGCTACACTCCTATCACTATGCTATGCGCAACTTGTCCATATCACTGTTTTCTGCTGGTGTAGATAAGGCATTGCAAAAAACCTTACCCACTACACATCTACAACTGTCTACAAATTCTACAAATTTATCCATCCAATCTACAAGTGGTCAATGAAATACACTACACCAGTGATGAAGATTTGTGGCCAACCTTCACAACTTCATTGCTACGTCTCCAAGAATCACCGTCTTCTTCCTCCTGCTCCTTTTGTTCCTTTGGCTACACCGGCAGTAGCAGTAGCAGCAGCAGCAGTCTGGTGTCTGTTGTATGTCTTGCACGTTCACTCCAAACACTTCCCTCACTTCTTTGGTGTTAGTAGTACTGACTCTTCGAACAAGAGGTGGAACAATATTGAAATGGCGTCAACAGCAATAAGTCCTGAAAAAATAACAACAAAGAGTTCAAAACCTTTTAAAATGAGACACGTGGAGATAAAAGTGTGATGTGCAAACCACAATACTCACATCACGGTCGCTCAACACTTTATTCTGGGCTTGCTTCGCTGTAGTCACCCCTGTGGGGTGAATACAATGCCATCCTGTTGAATGGTGCATGCAGCCGCTCGCTTCCTCCTCCCGTCCTCCTCAGTGTCTGTTTGTCTTCTGGTACACTGGCTGGGTTGGGGAAGCTTGCGTGGATGATAACACGTCAACGCATCTTCAGGAACCCGACAAACCTCTGTACAGTGAACATGTTGCAGGTGAGATGAAAGGAAAGGTATGAAGTGTGAGTCGGCTAACTATACAGTAATGCAATATTCTCAGTGTGTCAAGAACAATTTAGGAAGTGCTTAAAGTTTGGTACAATCTCACCCACTACTTAATTACGCTACCTTTGCCACAGCACAGCCGCAACACATCCACAGCATAAAGGAGTGAAAAACTACTTACTTGACTTACCCCAACAGCTAGGCAAAGAAATCCCAAGGGAGCACAGCACAACAACCCTCACCATGCCAGCTTGGGGACTTGACGTTGCTGCTGCTGGGCGGATGGAACACTACTGAGGGGATGGTCAACTGGGAGAGGATCTAGGCCAATCCACACACTCGTCAACGTCTGAGGGTGGAGAATTACACTCTTAGAAACACAGATTTATTACAACTTAAGGATACAGGTTAAAGAGTGGAGGTAAAGAGAGATTTCCACGCATTTCAGGAACACATATTTAGCGATACGTTACGGAAAACTACAAAAATTATATCACCACTCATGAGCAATGCATATGACAAGATAAAATTATACTTAATCATAAAGAACAACCCATCCGCACATCACTGATCTCAGTCATATTCGTGAGACAAAATGCATGCTGATGTATGCCAAGAATAACAAAAGTACCCTTGAATACTACACTAACTTCTTTAGGCTGCTGTTAATTTAGAGGTGAAGGGCTGACAAGTTTAAGAAGAAAGACCGTAGTAGAATGACAGTGACAGTCCAGCCAGGCCTCACCTTCACAGTTGAACTTCCTGACGAGTCTGTATCCTGCATGGCCGGCACTGGCGGTAGTAGCAGTATGACTCTCGAGTGTTGATGCACACACACCCGACATCCTTCTCCCGGCACTCGTCAATGCCACACACCTGTACAAACTCATCCTGCCACAAGAAAGGCATTTGCTTCAATAATGTCAAGTTGTGATTTTGTATTAAACTGTATACAATGGAAGAAAACCTGGAACTTTTATATGAAACAATGGAGTTGATGGCATGCGCTAAGCCTTGCGTGCCAGAGTGACACAAGCAAGGCCTTCTCCTCACCTCTCCGTTGCTGCAGTAGTCACTGAAGCCGTCACACATGTACTGCTTCGAGATGCCATTGACACCGCCGTAGGAGAACCGACTGTCTGAGGCACATAAGTCGTTGGTCTTCTGTGCGGGGGTCGTCTGTAGGTCTATCTGCCAGCATTGCATTGTGTGAGCGAGATGCTGGCTTTGTATATTAACACCACTATTATTCATGATTTATTCTATATTAAGGTAAATTTAGATGGACTAGATGGTGTTTGAAGAGAGAGAGAAACCCTAGCAGTAAGTTACCACAATCCTGTTCATCATATTTCTCCGTGTTTCCTTAAAATGCAAATAACGGATGGACAACAAAAACTACACTCCTAAACCAACACTCAAAGGTTTACTTCACTGTTGCCTACAATAAGCAAGGTTGCCCAAAGTCATTCACCTCTATGTATATTGCGAATCACATTAAATAATTGTTATTATTTTCAAGTAAATTGTCTCCAGCTTATGTACTGTGAATTAACCCCACCCACACACAAACCTACCGACTCAATGATCACTTCCAAACTATCGCTCGTGCATACAAAATACCAAAACCATATCAATTTGGAACACTCTGCCAAACCTATTATATTGGTCAACAATCTGAAATCAATGAATCTTGCTTTGTCACATCCCCTTGAATACATCCACCATGCAACACCTCAAACTACCAACAAATGCATTTACAGTTCACAAAAAAAAAAACACTGTATACACCGACACCAACACCACACCACACCACAAAACACACCCCACACACACCCGACACATGCACAAACCCCTTAAACCACTCAAAACTAACTCAAAACACCCTGCAACAGCTCAAAATATAAAAAGCTCACCCAAAACACACTACGTACAGACACCCAAGTTATCAATATCTTACACACACACACACACACAATCATGACCCTTGCTCCACACAAAAACTACTTAATGCACTCAATATTATCCGAAAAAACAATAAAAACACCCTGAAACAATTCCAAATGACACCAAACACACACACACACACACACACACACACACACACACCCACTATAGACATACAATTTATAATGAAATCATCCCCACACACATCCAAGAGACCCGTAATACACACCAAAACATTTTAAAACACTCAAATCTAACCCAAAACACACTCAAAACACCATGTAACACCTCCAAATGCCCGCAAAACACCATGCAACACCTCAAAATGCCGGAAAAGATACACCCAGTACACACAAAAATCAGATAAAACACAAATTTAACCCAAAACACACTCAAAACACAATACAATACTTCACAATGCTGGAATATACACCCAAGACTTACTAGAAACATCCAATACACCAAAATAACTTGAAATACTCAAAACTGCCCAAAAACACACTCAAAACACCACGCAACACCTCAAAATGCCCCTAAAATACACTCAAAACATGCAGATACTCAAACACACCTCTACACCACACTCAAGGCAAGTCAAATACACCTAAGAGACTTCAAACACACGAAATACACCCAAAATATACTTATATCACCCACAAAACACCCTGTAACACACTTAAAACACCCCAAATATACCCCAGACCAACATTATGCATTATAAAGAACGTTAGGATTAAAAGGGACACTTACCTAAATATTCCATCTTAGCTCCTTATCCTATTCCGCCTCTATTTCTCGTTCATTTTCGCACTCTTCCTTTATTTCTCCTTCTTTCTTCTATTACTTCTGTCTTCACGTCTGAGCCTAGAAACACATCAAAACATTAGATATTAGGTAAAATATTGAGGAAATGGAGGGTGACTTAAGTATTGTGGCTTGGCTTCTCTTCCTACTCTCTTTCTTCTTCCTTTTCCCCTTAACCTCCCTTATTTCTCCTTTTTACTTCCTTTTGCTACTAATATCTACACACTTGACCCTAGAAACACACGAAAACACGTACAAATCACAGATATTAGGCAAAATATTGACGAATTGCGGGTTTGGAAAAGAGGCGCCAGCCTGGGCCTATGGTGAGTCACCAACTGAGCTGTGGTCGTCACAGAGAACGGGAGCTGGGCTGACTCGGCTAGATTACGTAAATAATTTGATTTTAAAAATGACTTTTCGAATAAACGAAGTCATGCCCAAATGCTTGTTATTTTAGGACGTGATAAATACTAATACTTATTTTAAAAATATCAAAACAACTCCAGCTTAACTAGTTTTTTAAAAAAATGTCTAAATCAAGTATGCTAAATATAAAAAATATTTAAACTCATAAATCTGCTAAAACACCCTGCAAAGTCAAGATATTTTCACTTGGCGCGTATTTTACTACATTTGAGGGAGTATGAGCTATCTTTTAAGGCATTCCACAGCGAGTTACACCGAGAAGCACAAACGTGAGCAAATAAAATAAAGAAAAATAAGATGTTTTTTCAACACTACCGAACACCATTTCAAAGTCCACATATTTTACTCAATAGATTGATTTCACGCTTAAAAGAACACACACGATTCTCTGATACCACAAAGGCCCACTTATACCTTCAAATAAAATACCTGAAAACTCAAAATGGAAAATTTTGACCGTTAAAAAGCCTTTGACATTCTCCATAAAACACCACTAAACGCCACATATTTATCCAACACAGGGGCGGAACACACTTCAAGCACAACGAAACATTTAAACAAACCATAAAAAACTTACCATGGAAGCGTAATATTACCCTCAGGAAATATTTGATAAAAGTACTTGACCCAGCAGAGAGGGGGAGGGTGATGGCTGGGGGACTTGGGTGGGAGGCGGCCCGGAGGCAATACCGGGAAGAGCGGCGGCGGGACCTCCATATTTAGCCTTTATCATCTTACCAAGGTGAAATCAAGCCACTCATGGAACTATTGACCAGGGAATATATGAAATGATAGACTGCTGGCTGAATTGTGACACATGTTTGGCTTACGGTAAGTGAAGGAAGCAAATATCAGCGGGTATTACAGACGCCTTGCTCTTTTTAATGGTCGTTATACCTATCACATATTAATATTTACGTACTATTTTCACTCTCATACGTAAAGAACCTAACAATAAGTGAATGGCCTTATAAGTACCTTTAATTGATGAAGATAAGGCAGTGTGCAGGTTTGGTGAAGGCGTGCAATTGCACTGCTTGTCTTGCCGCATGGTGATTGGTGATTGGCACTGCTTGAAATCTGTCGGTGATATAGCAACACTTCACGTGTGTGTGTAATTCACCTCGGTCGTCTGCTGGTCACCCAGCCAGTCTTCCCCATTACGGAGCGAGCTCAGAGCTCATAGACCGATCTTCGGGTAGGACTGAGACCACATAACACACTCCACACACCGGGAAAGCGAGGCTGAACCCCTCGAGTTACATCCCGTACCTATTTACTGCTAGGTGAACTGGGGCCACACATTAAGAGGCTTGCCCATTTGCCTCGCCGCTTACCGGGACTCGAACCCGGCCCTCTCGATTGTGAGTCGAGCGTGCTAACCACTACACTACACGGTGTGTGTGTGTGTGTGTGCGTGTGTGTGTAGGCATGCTGGTGATGTGTTTGAGGGTGTTTTGAGTGTGTTTACGAATGTTTTCGGTATATAAGAGTGTCTTTTCAGTGTTCATGGCAGTGTGTATGTGTGTGTGTGTAGGCACGCTGGTGATGTGTTTGAGGGTGTTTTGAGTGTGTTTACGAATGTTTTCGGTATATAAGAGTGTCTTTTCAGTGTTCATGGCAGTGTGTGTGTGTTTGTGTGTGTGTATGGGACAGTATAACCACCGCCAACACCACCACCCCTACCGTCACCACGACTACTGGACAACTGCTGCCCCTTTCGTAGCAGGCGGTGTCTGTTAAAGGAGCAGGTGTGTACAAATGTTTATGATAACTATCTCTTACAAAATCTTTTTTTTAATGAGACACTTTACTTGTATAAACACCATACAATGATTTATTGGTTATTGTGACATCTTTCCCCTCGGTATTGTGTCCAGCTATGGTTATTTGCCAAAGCAGGAAATATTAAAATTGTATCTTGTGCAGCGATTGTTGGCATCTCCCGCGGTGCTTAAGAGGCAGACTACACTATTTCTCTCATTCTCTGTGTTATAGGGACAGATGTGTCAGTGTGTCAAGAACAAGTTAGGAAGTGCTTAAAGTTTGCTACAATCTCACTCACTACTTAATTACGCCATCTTTGACACAGCACATCCACAACACATCCACAGCATAAAGGAGTGAAAAACTATTTACTAATTGACTACTTACCCCAACAGCAAGGCAAAGAACCCCCGAGGGAGCACAGCACAACACCCATCACCATGCCAGCTTGGGGACTTGGGGACACAAAAAACATTCTCTAAATCGATGTAAACTCTGATTCCCTTTTGTTTGGTATGGATTTAAAGAACAAGTCAAATGCAATATTTTGTGGTGCCTGACTTTTAATAATGTCAATTGAAAACGAGATACAGACACAGAGACGATGATTTTTTCAGAAAAGTTAGATTTTTTTTTTTTTAGACAAAACAAAAACTAGAAAAACTACGCCCTGAATAGTTGCGTATATGTACAAAGTTTCTATGGTGTTTTTTTTTCACAGTAGTTAACTAAAACAAAGTCTGTGAAATAAAGTAAATAAAAAGAAAACGAAAACAACGCACTGTTTTTCTCCGCAACCATTCACCAAATCTTGATGAAATGGACAGAATAGCCTATTTTTACACCCCTCCCCCCCAATTCAAACAGAATATTAAAGTTTCAAAACAATTGGGCTTTCCGTATGAAAAAAAGTTAGGTTTCTCTATACTTTCCTTAATTAGAATATAAAAAAAAGCATTATAAATATATATATATATCTGTTAGAAGTATAATAAGAATATTTTATCCATCTTTAACCGCGTTTTCCTGTGTATTTTGAAATTGGCGCTTACGATGTTGTGGCCCGCTACTCCTGATATAAACTAAAAAATATATAAATATACTAAACCACGAAACAAATGTTTACACAAGTAATATATAAAAATGAGACTCATTAATTATGTAGTCATTTTATTACACTACATTGCTTTGGAAATAGAGAAATAATAAAATAAAAATGATCTCCCCAGTGTGCAAGACGTGTTGTGAAGACTTGAGACGGAAGAAGATACGTGAAGGTGTATGTCAATGTTGCCTCATTTCAGGCTCTTACTGTTACTATTACTACTGCAGGGGTGTGTGTGGGCGTGGCAAGCTGGTGATGAGGGTGTGTCGTATCATAGAGTCGTATTGGGAGCGTGTCAGTGTGGACTGATGGGTGTTGTCTGTCTAGGGGAGGTGTGATGGCCGCTGTTTTGATTATTATTGTTACTTTTTTTTTTTTTAATGTTTGCCGTGTGAACCAACACACCACAACCACACGTCACTCTACACACTCTGCCTCACACTTCTATCACAACCACACGTCACTACACACTCTCACGCTCCGACTCACTTCTACCACCATCGGAAAATAATAACATCAGAACGAAATTTAGGTTAGGTTAAGTTAGGTGTTCCAGCATTTGTACCACCATTTCACCACATCGGAAATGGATAATAATTTCAGCACGGAATTTCTAAGATTTGCCTCAATTCTAGCTGTGACTCCTTCCACGGCAGCAGTCAATGAGTGTGTTTGTGTATTTGTTGTCAGTATTGCAAAGGTGCTGTGGCAGTCTGTCTGTCTGTCAGGGCAGGGTGTGGCAGGGCTGTGGTGTTCAGTATATTCAGGCAATTTCATTAAGTTTTAGGCAAATGTCCCGAGATTTGTCATCCAAATAGTGGATTTTATTCTCCTAGACTTTTTAAGGGGTCAAATTTTCCTCGTCCCCTCCCCCTCAAACCCCAAGCTTTCCCAGGAGGTCACCAGGCTTGTTAGACACAGGGAAAAAGAAACATAAGTTAGGCTGTAATGGTTCAGACTGCAAATTTACCCACATCCCAAATACCAAAATTGTGTGACTTGTGTTTAGGTTATTGTTTAGAGTGTCTTTTCTTGCTCCCTGAATAAATAGTGGGGAAATAAGAAGTATCTTTTGTTGTCCCCATCTCCAAAGGCTAGTCAGCCAGCACTATGTCATTCCAACATGTCTGGTTACCTTCTTCCACTCAGACTTCCTTCCTCTCACCACTGTTCTCATTTCTCTTCCCACTAAGTAATTTTCCATCCATTTTGCTAGTTTATCATTTACTCCTCCAATCTTCTTTAGTTTCCACATCAGTCTATTGTGTGGTACTTTATCAAAGGCCTTTCTCAAGTCCAGGTAGATAGCATCCACCCATCCCTCTCTATGTTGTAGTATGTCAGTCACTCTTGAATAAAAACATAATAAATTGGATACACACGATCTTTCTTTTCAGAAACCAAACTGCCTTTCACTCAGAATGTTTTCACTTTCTAGATAGTCACTCCACTCACAATGTCAGCTCTTTTCCACTCTTTCGGGACTAATCCTGTTCGTATGGAGGTTTCCACAATATCAAATGTGGGGTTCAACAATTGATCCTTACATTCTTTTAGCAACCTCCCAGATATGCCATCAGGCCCCATTGATTTATTAATATCCAGATTGCTTATAATTTTTCTTACATCTTCCTTAGTAACCATGATGTCCTGCATTTGCTTTATTTCCGTAGGCCTTCCTCCCATAAAATGCTCCTCCTTTGTAAACACTTTGCAAAAGTTGTCGTTCAAAATTTTAGCTATCTCTCCAGCATCTTCATATACTTCTTCCCCGTGTTTTACCTTTTCTATTGCCTCCCTTTTATTTAGTTTTCCATTTATGAATTTGTAAAACATTTTTGGGTCACTATCACAGTTTTCCACCACCCTCTGTTCATATTCCTTCTGTGCTGTTCTCCTTACTTCAACATATCTATTCCTTGCTGTTTTGTAGCCTTCTCTTGATAATACATCACTGTTTTTCTTAAGTTTCTTCCATGCCTTTTCTTTGTTCTTTTTTGCTTCTTCACAATTTCTATTAAACCACTGTTTATTATTTAAAGTCCTCTTTCTGTAATATGGCACAAACTTTTCACAGCAGAGTTATACAAATCCATAAATTTATCGTACTTCAATTGCATATCTCTTTCCTGGTATACCACGGACCAGTCAATTTCATTAAAGAACTCCCTTATATGGTTATAATTTGCCCTAGTATAATTTAATTTTTCCTCCCTGCATTCCACAATCTTATTCGTGCTTAATTCTGTATCCAGCTCAAAGTTTAGGACATCATGATCGCTTTTCCCCAAGGGACTTTCATGTTCAATTTCCTCTTTTAGAGAAATTCCCCTGGTAAATACCAAATCCAACCTTGCTGCAACATCTTGTCCCCTGCACCTTGTTGGTGATCTCACCCACTGTGTCATCAAGTTATTTGTTGCTACCTTTAACAATTCTTCTGGCCACTCACCACCATTCACCACTTCGTAGTCTTCCCACACTATTTCTTTGCAATTAAAGTCTCCAACTATCATCACTATCCTTTCTGTTGAGTTCTTGCTTCATTCTGTCTAGAGTATTTCTCATCACCATTTGGTACTGTTCATATTCCCAAGCATTGGTTCTGGGTGGTATGTATACTGTTATAATATTAATGTCCCTCTTGCCATCTGTTATAAGCATACTTATCACTTCCTCATTTCTCATACTATAGTTCACCTCCTTTACTATCAGATCTTCCTTAGTAAGAACCATTATACCACCACTTCCTTTATTTTTTCTATCATTTCTCCATACTTTGTAGTGTTTTACAACAAACCAGTCTAGCTTTATTTCGGGCCTTAGCTTTGTTTCCACTACACACATTATGTCCGGTTCGTTATTTCTTAGGTAATCCATACATTCTAGCCTCTTAGACAGAAATCCATCTATGTTCGTGTAAGTCACTTTTATTCCATTCCTAGTCTCATTCTTCCATGTAATGCCTATTCCGTCTGTTTTATCCACCACTTCTTTAGCCTCCTATTTCTCATCCTCCAAAAAAACTTGATCTTTTCCTCCTCTGTTCTTTCGTCATTCCTCTCTTTCACTTCAGATACTAGCTCCTTCGTTTTCATTCTCTCATCTTGTGACATATTTCTTCTTATGTAAATTGTTTTGGTTTCCTCAGAGTCCTTAAGTTTCCAAGCCCTCCTCAACAAGGCCTCCGCTGCCACCTGAGACTTTAATTTAAATTTTAATGGTCTATTCTTGCCTTTCTCAAAAGCTCCCAATCTCACACTTTCTTCTACCTCAGCATATAGGTCCTCTTCTTCCACAGAGATCTTGTTCAGTAAAGACTTAATCTTGTCATTTTCCTTACCCCTCCTGTCCTGCCAGTTCCTGTTAGTTTCCTCCCGCAATCCTATTATGATCACATATTTTTTCTTTTCAGCAATATCTCTCACCACATACTCATTTTCCTTTAGTGCCTTTACCATTTCCCTCTGCGTAATCCCTTTATTTTCCTCTTCCTGCTTTTTTACTATCTGCCTAAACGACCTTTGTACCTTTTGTGTGTGTGTGTGTGTGTGTGTGTGTGTGTGTGTGTGTGTGTGTGTGTGTGTTTACCTAGTTGTATTATACAGGGTTCGAGTGGGGCTCAGAGTGTCCTGTCTCCATATCTCCATTTATCTAGTTTTTTTTTTTTTTTAAGTTATGTACACTATGTGCTGTGATAATTCCATTATCCAATGCATTTGTGGAAAACTATTTTCCAATATCCTTCACACACTGCCTCTTCCTAATCTTCTTTTCATGTCCTCTTGTCCTTCCATCTTCTTCTGTCAACATCACCAGGTCTTCTTTTGTCTATCATTTCAATATCATTTACTGTCTTATACATAGTTATTAGGTTCCCGCGTACTCTTCTATCTTGTAAGGTTGGCAGTCCCATTTCCCTCAGTCGTTCTTCATATGTGAGGTCCTTTAATTCCGGCACCATCTTTGTAGCAATCTTCTGTATCCTTTCCAATTTTCTTATATCCTTTTTAGACCTCGGAGACCATACCACTGCTGCATATTCCAGCCTTGGGCGTATCATGCTGGTGATGATTTTTTTCATCATTTCTTTAACCATGTAATGAAATGCAACTCTTATATTAGTCAACATCTTATATGATGGTCCAAATATCTTGCTTATGTGTTTATCAGGGCTCAGATTTTTTTGTATGGTCACTCCCAGATCTTTTTCCTCTTTAGTCTTCATTATTTGTTCCTCTCCCATCAAATAGTTCTATACTGATCTTCTCTTACTCTTTCCTAGTTCCATTATGTGGCATTTCTTGGCATTAAACTCCAATTTCCATTTCTTGCTCCATTCATAAATCTTGTTTAAATCTTCCTGCAACAGCAGACAGTCCTCTCTGGTTTTGATAACTCTTAGCAACTTTGCATCATCAGCAAATAAATTTATATAACTGTTTATCCCAATGTGAATGTCGTTTACATAAACTTGAAACATGATGGGGGCTAAGACTGACCCTTGTGGTACTCCGCTAATTACTTTACCCCAAGATGAGTATGTATCTCTGATCACAGTTCTCTTTCCCTATCCTTCAAATAATCTCTTGTTCATTCAAGCAAGGTTCCACGCAGTCCTCCTATGTTCTCTAGTTTCCAAAGAAGTCTTCTGTGCGGGACTTAATCAAAAGCCTTTTCAATGTCCAGGTATAATGGTATACTGTGTCTACCCATCCATCTGTTTTCAAGTCCTGCAATAACTCTGGAGTAGAAGCTTAATAAGTTTGATACACATGACTTCCCTGCCCTGAACCCAAATTGTCTGTTCGATATGACTTGCTCCTCTTCTAGAAATTTAACCCATTTTCTTTGATAATTATTTCACATAATTTCCCTACCACACTTGTAAGTGACACTGGTCTGTAGTTTAGTGGTTCAGTTGTCTTTCCTCCTTTAAATATCGGTATTACGTTTGCTCTCTTCCACTCTAGTGGAACTTTCCCTTCATTTATTGAACTTTTAATTATTTCCCAAATTGGATCCAGTAATTGTTCTTTACATTCTTTTAACACCCAGCCTGATACACCATCTGGCCCCATTGCTTTTCTGACTTCCAACTTATCCACTAATCTTCCAATATCCTGTTTGTGCACTGCAATCTCCTGTAATCCTTGGTAATCCAATGTCCTATTAAGTTCTGTGAAATCATCTTCTGCAGTGAATACTGTTTTGAAGCTCTCATTCATTATTTCACACATTTCCTTTTCTGTTTGGTATGTCTTCCCTTCTTTAATGTTTTTTTCAATTGTTTCCTTATTCTTTGTTTTTGCCATTCATAAACTTGTAGAAAAGTTTGGGTTCATCTTTGCTTTTATCCACTACATCTTTCTCAAAATTTCTTTCTTCTTTCCTTACTCTAATACATTAATTTCTAGCATCTTTGTACTGCTGTCTGTTATAGTCATTTCCCTGCTTTAAGAGTTTCTTCCATGCTTTATCTTTTGTCTTTTTTTCTTGTATGCATCTAGCATTGTACCAAGCATGTATTTTTTTCTGAACTCTATAAACAGGAACAAACTTTTTTTATTCCTTCATTGTATATTGGTAAGAATATATCATATTTCTCTTGTACTCTTGTCTTTCTGCTCATGATATTACTTCACTCAATATCAGCAAAATAAATTGTTAATTTTTCAAAATCTACTTTTGCATGATTTAATCTCTCCTTTATAATCCTCTCTGTAACTCATCTCATCTTCCTCCTGCATTTGCATGTCTAACGTCACATGATCACTTCTCCCCATTGGACTAAGGTATTGTATGATTGGAGGGGATTCTGGTTTCTTTGTGAAGACCAGGTCAAGCAATGATGGTTCTTCTTCCCCCCTGTACCTTGTTGGCTCCTCCATCCACTGGTCCATTGTATTAACCCTAGTCAACTGTAACACTTTCTCGCTCCACTGCCCAGCATTATCCGTTACCTCCATTTCTCTCCAGGTTTTTTTTTTTTTTTTTTTTTTTTTTTTTTTTTTTAGTTAGTAGTTAGTTAGTATCTATCTTTTAGTTTATTTGTGTTTGTTTTCCTTTTCTCTTTTTTCTTTGTCGGTCTTGTTTTATTCTCTTTCTTTCTCTCTGTCTATCTTATTTTGTATTTTGTTTCTGTCCTCTTTGTTTCCATTTTCTCTCTTTATCTTTGTCTTGTTTTTATTTTCTCTTTCTTTTTCTCTCTGTCTTATTTTATTCTCTTCATTTCTCTCTCTCTGTGTCTGTCTTGTTTTTTCTCTCTGTCTGTCTCTCTGTCTGTCTGTCTGTGTGTCTGTCATAGACCAAAAGGGTATTACTATGATTAGATTAACTGTTGATTCTTAACGCCATCCTTCATAAGACCAGCCCAGTAGAAATTGCAATATCTATTAATTTTATATGACTTTGTTGTAAATGCTGTCAATTATTGAGTATTACTGTGATAGGATTAACAGTGCCCCATAAAATCATCTCTCTCACCCATAATCCCATAATTATTGAGTATTGTTGTGATATAATTAACCATAGACTTTGAACAACCCCATAAATTATCCATACCAAAACATCCCAAAACACACAAAACATCCCCCAAACACTTGAAACTCCCTCTAAACACCTGAAACTCCCTCTAAACACCTGAAACACCCTCTAAACACATGAAATCATCCCCATAAAACCCAAAACATCACAAAAACATCCAAAAATACCCCACATACACCTAAACACTGCAAAATCATGCCCCAAACATCCTCCAAACACTTAAAACACTCCTAGAATACTGACTAAACATCCCAAACACCCCCAAACATCAGTATTCCATCAAAAAACATTATCACCCAAATCACCTCACAGCACAGCTAAAAACCACAAATAAAAACCAGAAACACCCTCTACAAACCCAAAACACCACAAAACACCCCTAAAGCACCAGAAGAGCCCCTAAAACATCACTAAAAAGCACCTAAACATCCCCAAAACATGCCAAAATACCCGCAAAACACTCAGAAACACCCCAAAAACTCATGTAAACACCCAAAATCATCTTTAGCACCTCAAAATCCCTCAAAGCACCCTTCTAAACACCCCCTACACCCACAGAGCCCTGAAGGATGAGAACACAGTGTTGCAAGTGGAATACAACCATCTGAAGTCCTAGCATCGAGTGGGGCCCTCTGAGAACAGCCTGGGCCCTCAGCGTTGAGAGGCGGAGATGCTGGCGGAGGCAAAACTGTTGAGGCAACACAAGGGGCAGCTGTAGGCACAGATGGGCATTCTGGAGGAGCACAATAGATAGCTGGAGGCACAGCTGCTGGGAGAGGTGAGAGGCTGGGAGAGTGTGTGAGAGGCTGGGAGAGTGTGTGAGAGGCTGGGAGAGGGTGTGAGAGGCTGGGAGAGTGTGTGAGAGGCTGAGAGAGAGTGTGAGAGGCTGGGAGAGAGTGTGTGAGAGGCTGAGAGAGAGTGTGTGAGAGGCTGAGAGAGTGTGTGAGAGGCTGAGAGAGAGTGTGGAGGCTGGCAGAGTGTGTGGGAGGCTGGGAGAGTGTGTGAGAGGCTAGGAGAGTATGTGGGAGGCTAGGAAAGAGTGTGGGAGGCTGGAAGAGTGTGTGAGAGGCTGAGAGAGAGTGTGTGAGAGGCTGAGAGAGAGAGAGAGAGAGGCTGAGAGTGTGTGTGAGAGCTGGAGGCTGAGAGAGAGTGTGTGAGAGGATGAGAGAGTGTGTGAGAGGCTGAGAGAGAGAGAGTGTGTGAGAGGCTGAGAGAGAGTGTGTGAGAGGCTGAGAGAGAGTGTGTGAGAGGCTGGGAGAGTGTGTGAGAGGCTGGAGAGAGTGTGAGAGGCTGGGAGAGTGTGTGAGAGGCTGAGAGAGAGTGTGTGAGAGAGAGAGAGTGTGAGAGGCTGGGAGAGTGTGTGGAGGCTGGGAGAGTGTGTGGGAGGCTGGGAGAGTGTGAGAGGCTGGGAGAGTGTGTGAGAGGCTGGGAGAGTGTGTGGGAGGCTGGGAGAGTGTGGGAGGCTGGGAGAGTGTGTGAGAGGCTGGGAGAGTGTGTGAGAGGCTGGGAGAGTGTGTGGGAGGCTAGGAGAGTGTGTCAGAGGCTGAAAGAGAGTGTGGGAAGCTGGGAGGGAGTGTGGGAGGCTGGGAGAGTGTGTGAGAGACTAGGAGAGTGTGTGAGAGGCTGGAGAGTGTGTGGAGGCTGGGAGAGTGTGTGAGAGCCTGGGAGAATCTGTCTATTTCTCTATTGACTTATTATCTATTGGTGTCTATCTATTTGTGTCATTGAAGAAGAGGGGATAGTTGTCTGGAAGGTTGTGTTGAGTTGATAGATGGAGGAATTGAGTTTTTGAGGCATTTGTTGTCAAATAGTAGTTATTTTGACATTGTCGCCAGTTTTTCTCACCCCTCCAACTGCTAACTCTGTACAAGGGCCTTATCCGTCCTTGTATGGAATACTCTTCGCATGTTTGGGGGGAGAGGGATTCTACTCACACAATTTTACTAGACAGGGTTGAATCAAAAGCTTTTCGTCTCATCAACTTTCCTCCTCTGACTGACTGTCTTCAGCCTCTTTCTCACCTCCGGAATGTTGCATCTCTTATTGTTATTTTCATGCTAACTGCTCTACTGATCTTACTAACTGCATGCCTCCCCTCCTCTCTCCTCCCCCACCATCGCTGCACAAGGCTTTCTTCTTCCTCTCATCCCTATTCTGTCCTCCTCTTTAATACAAGAGTTAACCAGTACTCTCACTCCTTCACCACTATTCTGTCCAACTCTCTAATGCAGGGGTTCTCAACCTGGGGTACACGTACCCCCAGGGGTACATGAGAGTAATTGTGGGGGTATGTGGCAGGTTTCTCAAAATGCTTCAGTTTTGAATTGCTGCAAATTTGTTTGTAGTATACAATGTGGCCTACGTGTGCTAGACTGGATGTGTCCTTCACTAGAACCAGAACACGTTAACAACATTAACAAGGAAACTCTTGGAGTTATATCACTTGAGAGAAAGCTCTCTTGGATTACAGTTGCCACACAACCTTGTAAACCTATAATATTTGTTCTGATTTATTATTTTATATGTTATTCACACACACAGTGACTTATCTATCACTGTTACTAGTTACAAGTTGCAACTAGCTGCAAGCAACACTAGTTCATTACCATAATGATCAAAAATTGTCTGATATAGTTCCCTTTTGGTAAATGTATTGCATGTTAGTTACATATAGTGTCTCCCTGTGAGGTACCAGTTCCTATCGACACTACCTCATAGAAAAATACTATTATTAATTAAAAATTTTGTCTGCTCCACATATATAACACAATTTAAACTTAATAAACTAAGTCAATAAACCATGCATTTATTGTTACCCTTCCAGACGCTGCATTGTGGGTAAGGGGTACGTGATCAATACTGAAGGACTTCGAGGGGTACACAAGATTAAAAAGGTTGAGAACCCTGCTCTAATACAAGAGTTAACCAATACTCTAAATCCTTCACACCTTTCTCTAGTAAACTCCTGAACTCCCTGCCTCCTTCTGTATTTCCATCTTCCTACCACTGGACATCTTTTAAGAGGAAGGTGTCAACACATTTGTCCCTGTCCTTTGGCTAATTCTGTACCAATCTTTTAGTGAACTTGCAATTCAAGTGGGCCTTTTTTGAAACTTTTGTTGCCCTTGGCTGGTTTCTCTCTTGCATAAAAAAAGATTGTGTGACTTTGCTTGGCTGGGTTTTTTATATGCCTTGGTGTACCACAAATGTGATTACAAGTGAGCAGTTTTGACAGTTTCAGATTGATAAGATGATATGAAGGTAAATGATTGCTAAACATGAACTTTTGTTGACTCCTTTCTTTTGTTGTAGGCTTTGGAGGTCCAGTGGCACACTGCACACTGCACACTGCTTGCATAAACGTGTGTGCAGAGTGCGAGACTGAGAGTGGCAAGGATGGAGGATGCTTGAAGACAGAGAGGGGCAAGGATGGAGGATGCTGCAACATTCACAGCATCATTGGTTCATGCTTTCTTGTTTTGTGGAAAGTAGTGCACACAGTTTTGACTGAAGGATTGTATGTCATCACTCATATTGATAGATTGTGACATTGTGTTGACCTTTGTGCATCAAATCACTTCATTACATGTCAGTGTATATTTAGCTACAAGGAGTAACGGTTTGTGAGATTTGCAATGTGTAAAAAAGTGACTTGTAAGAAATCTTGCATTATGAAGATTTGTTTAAAGGTGTTTGTTTATCAGAATGATCTAGTTGTGTCAGTCTAAACAGTCCAGACTGTACAGACATGAACCATTGGCCATTGCTCTTCCTGCACAAGGAATTTCAGTCATCACTGTAAGGTGTGTGTGTGTGTGTGTGTGTGTGTGCAGCTTTGTGGACAAGTGTGCCAGTCATTCCTTGATGTCAGTGTCTTTCATTTAGGGAAGAAATTTTGTGTGTAATTAGGTTTATATACATCTTTGAGTGAGAATGTTTAGACCGATTAAATAGTAAATTTGTGAACTTTGTAGAGCTTTGCCGTTACTGTTCTGTGCAAGATTTCGGGGCCGCATTCTGCAAACTGTCATAGCTAATGGTGTGATGGTAGGAGACAAAATGGGTGCATTTTAGACAAGTCCTTCTGTGACAGGCTCTAACCTTGTGACTCGCCATAAGTGCCAAGACAGGGTTCAACATGGTGAGAGCTTGGCTGTATATACCATAGCATGATCCCTGACAGTTTTTGATATTAATTAATGATAAATATCTGTAGTGATGACTAAATAGTGTCTTTTGTTGATGCAGTAATTTACCATTAGAGACAGCTGCCAAGACGGGCACCATCAGTTGTCCAAAAACTCAAACAAACCTCGCCTTGCGTGGCCTGCATGTGTCATGTGTCTGGCTGTCGAGTGTAATCTTCTGTTTGTCATGTCATGTTTCTTGTTAAGATACACAGTCTAACTATTCCCAAAGTAACTAGTAATATAATGTCAATATAATTTAAATTGTAAAAATTAAGTCAAGGAGCTATTTCTTTGTATACATATTTAAAATTGACAAGTAATGAGCCCAAAGACCAACAGTGGAGTGAAAGTCAGGCATTCAGTGAGACCTGAGGCTGACTGTGTAGAATGTGGCCCCAGAATGACGGTCTGTATTTTGTGTATTTATGGTGACAATGTAGTGTTGCAAAGGACAACATGCTGTTTGAGAGCAGTGCCATAGTGAATTGCTTAAGAAATAATTTTAGAGTTGAAAGTTCCTCCTAGACTTTTACAATGAAAATGGTCTCAAAATACTATTAGAACTTGTAGTTACTAGCAATGAAAATGTCTCAAAATACTACTCTTATGTTCATTGGTTTTGTTATATTAGACAAATGTATGGATGGCAATGATAGGTGGAATGAGATAGACCTGTTCATACAAGGACTGCTGCCATGCATGTGCAAGACTCATGTAATGATAGGTGGAATGAGGTAGGCCTGTTCATACAGGGACTGCTGCCATGTTTGTGCAGGCCTCATGGCTTGCAACTCTCATTTTGCTCTCTGTAATACTTTTGAAATCAATCTCAGAGTAATGTAAAACTGGAAAAAATTGTCCTGAGTTGAAATTATCAAAAATTATTCTAAGTTGAAAATGCAAAAATTTTACAAATTCTGCCAGTTCATTATAAAAGTTACTAAATTGTAAAAAAATATTCCAAGTTGAAACTACTAAAATGATTCTTGTTAAATTGTAAAAATGTTATGGTGTACAAATTCTAATATTGCATTGTATTCCGAAAATTATTCTAAGTCTAAAATTGTATTTCTGCTATTCTGCTGTAAAAGTTGTAAAATTTTCTAGTTATTCTAAGTTGAAATTCTAGTTTTCAGAGATTAAAAATATTGTAAAAATTTTCTAAGTTGAAAATTTTGGTAGATTTTTCAATTTTACAAATTCTGTAAAAGTTATTGAGTTGAAAATTTTGGTAGATTTTTCAGAGTTGTGTAAAATGTGTTGTGGAGTGAATAAAAGTGAAGGAAGGGAGACTCTTCATTGTATTGTTAACCCAAATACACATCTGCTATTTCTCCGGAGACTCTTCGGAGTATTTATGACTTAGTACAGTTTTTGGGGCAGTTTTTGGGGCAGTCCTCAGCATTTTTTTGCCATTTTTGCTGCTTTTCAGCTGTTTTGCAGCTTTATTCCACTACTTACGAGGAGCCTTTAGGTAGGCAGTACAATTTTTGGGGCAGTCCTCAGCATTTTTTTGCCATTTTTGCTGCTTTTCAGCTGTTTTGCAGCTTTATTCCACTACTTACGAGGAGCCTTTATTAGGTAGGCATTTTTCTGCCGTTTTACCCGAGAGCTTGGCCAAGTGAGTGAGCTTCCTCAGGATTGTTGAGTTTGTAGATGATTTACTGCTTCAATTTAGGATGATTATTCAGTTTTCACTTGAAAAGCTGGTGGTGTTTATATATGTGGGGGGCTTGATAGGGTTAGGTTAGGTCTAGACTATTTGAGGTGTAGTGAGGTTAGATTAAACTGCAGAGTAGCTGAGGTTAGGTTACGTGTTTCAGAAGTATTCCTGAATGAACAAAGGAATTAACAAAAGCATCAATATCATTTCTTCCTCCTGATTTATTATGAAGTAACACCAGTCATGTGGGAACATCACAGAACATCGAAGGAATAATAACATTACACATGTCCGTACATTCACATCAGATGGAATTAACAATAACATAAGAGTGATTCGCAACATGTATTGGTTAGGTCAGATTACATGAAGCAAGGCAGCGCGTCCTCCCTTCCTGGATGGCACCGCGTGTTGCCAGTTGTCAGGGCAGGTTCCCAATTCCTCTGTGGAAGGTGGAGCGAGGCAGTGTGTCCTGCAGTGCAAGAAGAGCCAGTTTCCTGTCGCAGCCCGCAGGTTGGGAGGTTGTCAGGATATGCTGGTTTGGTTCTCCCTTCAGTAGTGGCAGGACCTGTAACAAATAGCATTTTACCTTCAAAATTTAATCATGAACAACCTTGTCCTCAATTGTAGGACAGGTGTGACTATGATCATCAGAGTGACTGGCCTCAAATTAAATGCAAGTGAATATAATATTACTGAAAGACTTGAGCCGTGACGCTTCAACACTAACACTCTGCTTCAACTTTACACTTAATGGTACACCGGTTCATACCACATACGAAACTGGAGCTGAAACCCAACAACTCGCTCACACATCGCAATATCCCACTAACTTAATAACCCCACCTGGTGTCACCTAGCCTGGTGGACCCAGTTCCAACAACCTGGATTAAAGTCACTGCCGAGGTGAATTTGACCCGCCTTAAGTTAAGCCCCTACTCTACACCTATCTCGGGCCACGTTTGGCACAAGGTTTTCTTTTCTCCACCTCCGTGGTGAACACAATCCATATGCGAGCCTATTTCTGCCATTTCAAATGGCATACAATCAGTTTTACATTAACACTTAAGAATGCACAAATTTCTTTAAGATACCTGGTGAGAGAACGGATTCCGGTCTGGGCAAGACCAGAATGTAAATGTGGCTGGTATGTTAGGCAGCTGGGTAATCACAGACCGATATTCAGGCTCCCTCCATCTCGAGTAGGAATGAAGCTGCCACGTAGCGGAGATACATGCACTGAAGTCATGCGCTTGTAATTACCGAATCCAATAGAGGTTGAACACGCTTCGGGCAGCATTATCTACTGTTCAGATCGTTACACACACACACACACACACACACACACACACACACACACACACTAACAACCACCGGAACTTGATATACAAGCTAAATCTGAACACGAGACACTAAGACCGAAATGGAAGAAACCCACGGAAAACCCTACACGTAGCTCACACCAAAGTTCGTGACAGAGCTTGGCCTACTCTGCGCCACTACTCAGCGAGGAGAGGCCGAGACACGCTAAGGGACACCCAAGAGCCACCAAAAGCACCTTGTAGCCTTGCTATTAATGCACATCCAAGCCCTCAACAATCATGTTACGAGGCGCTTTCCATTAATAGAACACTAACGCACTGTTTCATTACGGAATTCCAACTTCCAATGCGGATGAACTTTTATGAAATAGAAAAGAGATGTTGGAGACATACACTATAAACAAGACTTCCCACGAAATGTCAGGCAACACTTCCTTTCTCTAAAACACAGCAGGGAACTTCCAAACATTCCTGTTCATGAGAAACAGGCAAAGGTACACACACACACACACACACACACACACAGTAGCTCAGTGGTTAGAGCGCTGGCTTCAGCCAGAGGACCGGGGTTCGAACCCGGCCGGGTGGAGATATTTGACATTCCCCTGTTCACCTAGCAGAAACAGTAAATCGAGGAGTTGTGACCTTGTTGTCCCGGTGTGTGGTGTGTGCCTGGTCTCAATCCGAACATCGGAGCTCTGAGCTCGTTCCGTACGTCTGGCTGTCTCTTGCACACACACACACACACACACACACACACACACACACGCCCGGTAGCTCAGTGGTTAGAGCGCTGGCTTCACAAGCCAGATGACCGGGTTTCGATTCCCCGGCCGGGTGGAGATATTTGGGTGTGTCTCCTTTCACGTGTAGCCCCTGTTCACCTAACAGTGAGCAGGTACGGGATGTAAATCGAGGAGTTGTGACCTTGTTGTCCCGGTGTGTGGTGTGTGCCTGGTCTCTAATCTATCTCAAGATCGGAAATAATGAGCTCTGAGCTCGTTCCGTAGGGTAACGTCTGAGACTGCAGCAGATCAAACAGTGAATTACACACACACACACACACACACACTGTACAGTGTCTAACATGCCTTCCCGACACATAACAATGCCACGCGAGTAAATGACACCAGGCTAGCACACAAAACCTATCAAACTGGTGACGAGGCAGTGCACCAGCCAGACACACTTCTTGGCGCACACACGTCTACAGAAGAAATCGTTCGCGTGTGCCTCACTACTTTCGGCTTCACCTCCTCCTACTCCCCCATCCTCCTCCCTCCCTTGTTTGCAGTAAAGACACTTATTAACCAGTCTCGGTGAGCATCGTTCTATATAAGCATTGTTACCTTAAATGTAAGCCGGTGGTAGCCCACGCCACGTAGGTCTCAAACCTCCTCACTCACGACACATTCCTTTACGTATAACTTTATGTCTAGCCATTTATCTATCTGTCTGTCTATCTATCTATCTGCCTATCTACCTTCATACACACACACACACACACACACACACACACACATATACATACATACATACATACATATATATATATATATATATATATATATATATATATATATATATATATATATATATATATATATATATATATATGATTTATTTTTATTATTATCATTACCATTATTACTATTATTATTATTATTATTATTATTATTATTATTATTATTATTATCATCATCATTATTATTATCAATACCACCATTATTATCATTATTATTATTGTCATAGTTATTATTATCGTTATCATTATCATTGGTAACATTATTACCATTACTATTATTGATATTATTATCATTACAATAATAACAATAATGATAATAATAATAATAATAATAATAATAATAATAATAATAATAATAATAATATCATTATTATAATTCTTCTTATTATTATTATTAATGCCATTATTATTATTATTATTATTATTATTATCATCATTATTATTATTAATACCATCATTATTATCATTATTATTATTGTCATAGTTATTATTATTGTTATCATTATCATTGGTAACATTATTACCATTACTATTATTGATATTATTATTATTATCATTACAATAATAACAATAATGATAATAATAATAATAACAATAATAATAATAATAATAATAATAATAATAATAATAATAATAATAATAATAATAATAATAATTATTATTATTATTATTATTATTATTATTATTATTGTGAGGACATGTCGCATTACTGAAATGTCAAGACACATAATCCTTTAACCAGCCAAACCAACGTATCCACATTTTGCTGCTCTAATTATGAAGCACGTAGGCCTACAGGTATGACGCCTAATTACTATTGCCAATGCTCATGGCACTGAAATGAGAAAGTGGCAGTTTGAACAGCTTGTTTCAGCGAGGCGGTGATGCCACCTGCCACCTACGTCCTGCCACCTGTGTTAATGAACACAGACACACACCTAATTATTTCTCAAACAGTTTCATGATGTACAGTCGCTCAAAAAACTACGGACGTATTCGATCAGGTTTTCTGGGGAGGGTTGGTATGCCTGTATGTGGCTGGTTTGGAAGAATCGAATCGGCGGACTGTTGTTTCGAAACGTCGGGAGTGAGACCTGAACAGAATCATTGTCGGGTAGAATAGTATTAAGCGTCTCTCAGTTAACATGGAAACCTCACAGGAAACATGAAGAAATATCGTAGCACTGCATGAAGCAGGCCACAAGGTTTGCTATATCGCAAAAGAGCTTAATATCCACCGCAACACCTTAACGTGGTGGTTAAGGCGGGAAAGCGACAGTGGTGCCACGAATGATTTGGCACCGACTGGTCGGCCACGCTGCACTAATCCCGATGAGGTCAAGATGAGTTTTGCAAGCGACAATTATCCTGTTAGTGGATTGTTATTTTATAATGGCACAATGCTCAACAATCCTGGTGTTCATGCTATGTTAATGGTGCTAAATACGTAGTAGTATTCACTAACTTTAACCATCGTGTTTTTGTTCTTTGTTTATAATAGGCCATGGCAATACAATCAGCCGTGCTCCAACAACTACTGCCTGCATACAAGCTACCCTACGACTACGGTGCAGCACTCAAACGATCCGCTGTAGGATTCGCAAACCAGCCAGTAAGCCTGAACTGTCTGAGCAAAACATGGAACAAAGGATGGCATATGCACTGGAGTATTCTGACAAGCCTGCTGGGTTCTGGGAGCGTGTCGTCTTTTGCGATGAAAAGACATTCTGTTCGGATGGGATTTCGAAACCACTATGTTTGGAGGCCACTGAACACAGCAGGTTGGTTCTCTCTCTCTCTCTCTCTCTCCACGTTTGTTCATCAAAACATGTCAGATAATTTCTTGCTCAAAACTTTCGTTTTTATGCAGGTTGTTCACTGTAAAGGGAAAAATTACGGTCAGTAAGATAAGTAACTAAAGATACAGTGAACAGAGCGGCAATATTTTGTCGTAGCTATAACCACGTATTCTCACTATAACTTCTGCCATACACAGTTTAGATATGGTTTTGATGTCCTGGTATTATCCAGTTATTATCATGGTAAAGTTTGAAGGCATAATTAGTCTTCGCATACCAATAAATACACTGTAGACAAGTCATTTATAAAAGATAATTATATAAAGAACAGAAAATCCATAGTTGACTTGTGATGGTGTGTTTCAGATACGAGGCAGAGCATGTAGTGGAAACAAGACGCAGCGGGCATGTCACTGCTGGACTGTTCGGATGGAAACTCAAACATATACCAACCTTTCTTTATTGTCCCACATGTCAAAAGCATGCCCAACACCAAAAAAAATATGTAACAGCAGAGCAGGGAAACTAAAACATATACCAACCTTTATTATTGTGGAGTTAGAACACTTCAAGAAACAGAACACACTAACCTTTATTATTGTGGAGGTAGAACACTTCAAGAAACAGAACACACTAAATAAGTGATGGAGGTTCTTCTAGTGTGCCCATCACCTTGGGGGAATACCATCAGAGGGAGAAATGAAGTTGAGCAGGTTAGTTGTTTCTACCCCCTTTCCAATAAAAAAAAAAATAATAATGGATTGCATAAAAACTAATGTAAAATCTTTAAAAGTTTTGTTTCTTCCAATTTTCTTTTTCCCTGGTTCTGTTTTAACATTTCAATAGAAAAAAAAATTGTAACCTTACATATATGAGGAGTATGGTACTGATGAGCTGGGTTCTGTAGGGTAACGTCTCTGTCTCGTCAGAGACTGCAGCAGATCAAACGGTTAAACACACACACACACACACACACACACACATGCACACCACGTAGTGTAGTGGTTAGTGATGGGCGAACCGAGTACTTTCTGCAAACCGAGTATTTCGGTATTGATTACACTGTGAAACCGAGTAAACCGAGTACGAAATGATTACTTATCACTAACCTAACTTAACGTAAGGGAGAGAATTGTGTAAGAAAACTAATTTGGTGTAGTTAGACTGAGGTTTTTAACTTCTGTACAAGGTAGGCCGTATATCATGAGACCATGTTTCACTTGACTGTCAATGTTATTATAATATGAGAATGTGAATTATGTGCATGCACTTTATAGTTGACATTAGCAGATAATTTCTTTCTTGATATAACTAAAATAGAGAAAAATAATAGTATAATGGATATAGAATGCCAGCTTATCATAGCGGGGCTGAGCGTCACGTGTCTCCACCCTCCCTGCCTCTACCTCCTTACTCCTCTCTTCTTCCTATAACTCCTTACCCCTCCTCCATCCACTTCCCTCTCATTACTTTCTCTCCTTCCCTCTCCTCTCCCTCTCTCTTTCACTCCCCCCTTCCCTCCATCTCCCTTTCCTAAGGCCATGTCATATTACTTGACCCTGTTTTATTCCACTTCGACCAATAGAGTTGACTCCTTTTCGCTCCTTCACTTTCCTTCCAATCTCCCCATTGATGAGAGAGAGAGAGAGAGAGAGAGAGAGAGAGAGAGAGAGAGAGAGAGAGAGAGAGAGAGAGAGATCAGTCCGTCACCCCCACTCTCCATCTCTCTCTCTCTCTCTCTCTCTCTCTCGTGTGTTTTTTGTTTTATTGTGGGTAACGTCTCTACCCGTCTTTATTTATTAGGCATCACAAGGTGTGAAGGCAGCTGCCCCCGCCTTGCCGCAGCCTGCTGTGACGTAGTACAACCTGTGTGTGTGTGTCAGGGAGACGGCTGGCTGATATGATGCTAACGCTGCCAACGGAAACTGCGAAACTGGCTAACTGCTAGTGGTGGGCAAGAACCGGTACCAGTACCGGTAATACCGGTACCAGCCTTAACGGTAGTGTACCGGTAAAATTTTCCGTACCAGTAAATAGCCGAAACGGTACTGAGCAAATTGTATACAGCGTGGAGGTGGCTCAAGGCGAGTGGTGATGGGTAAGACGGTAACATTGAGTCATTCTCACTCTCGGTACCGCTTCACACTGGTACCGACTGGTTGCCGTGGCACGTCGGCGCGGTCTCGGTAGCTCGGCGAGACGCGTCTGTACTGGTACGACTGAATATGCCGGCATCATTTCCGGTACCGCTTGACGCTTGTACCGTCATAGCAGATCAAACACACACACACACACGTATCTGGAAGCTTTACCAAATCTCTCCACTCATTACTCCGACTTTCTCATCTGTCTGTTGTGAAGAGCTAAGAGGAATGTTGAATTAGGATTATGAGAGAGAGAGAGAGAGAGAGAGAGAGAGAGAGAGAGAGAGAGAGAGAGAGAGAGAGAGAGAGAGAGAGAGAGAGAGAGAGAGACAGACAGACAGACAGACAGACAGACAGACAGACAGACAGACAGACAGACAGAGACAGACAGACAGACAGACAAGTGGAGATAGAATAGGTGAAAACAGAGAGATGTGAGAGAGAGAGAGTAAGAGAGAAGACAGACAGAGAGAGAGACAGAGAGAGATTGGGGTTAACAGTACAAAGCTATTTAGGTGTGCGACAGCCGTAACCCCTTCAGTACCAGACAGTTTCCTATGCATTCTGCTAGGTGATTTTATACAGCTTCAGAAACTTATGTGGGGATTAAAATAGTGAAGACTCCAGCCATTAATCTTCTGACCTCCATAGACCCTTCCTAATGTCAGACAGACAGACAAAGACAGACAGACAGACAGTTCGAGGACAGACAGTCTCGACAGAGACAGACACAGACAGACAGACAGACAGTGAGACACACACACAGTCTGTCTAGTCCTATCCGAAGATCTGTCTATGTGCTCTGAGCTTGTTCCGTAATGGGAAGGCTGGCTGGGTGACTACCGGGCGACCATAGTGAATCACACACACACACACACACACACACACACACACACACACACACACACACACACACAGCACATTTAGTGTGCACAACACACAGTACACACGACGCGTTTCACGCTTCACTGCTAGGACCTGTGTGTTACACAGATTCAGAGCTGTTAACACAGTGAACACACACACACACACACACACACACACACACACACACACACACACAGTCTCAGGACTATCCGAAGATCGGAAACAATGAGCTCTGAGCTTGTTCCGTAGGGTAACGTCTGGCTGTCTCGTCAGAGACTGCACACACACACACACACACACACACACACACACAGTCTCCTCCTATCCGAAGATCTCCAGCTGGGAGCTGAGCTTGTCCGTAATGGGGAAGGCTGGCTGGGTGACTACCGAAAGACCATAGCAACACACACACACACACACACACACACACACACACACACACACAGCCACCTTCCCCTCCAACACCCTCCAGCTGGGAGCTGGGTGTCAGTGGTTCCAGCTGGTGGGCTCCTCATAACGAAAGATAAGGCACACACACACACACACACACACACACACACACACACACACACACACACACACACACACACACACACACACACACACACACACACACACACCCTCGGGCCTGGAGCCAGGTATCGGCCTGGGTCCAGCCGGGGTGGGGTCGGCCCTCCCTTGATGACGTCACATATATTCGTTACGCAAATCATTTTGAAAATGAGGATTCCCAAAAAGGCAGCTGGACACGAATGTTATAAAAATTCTGACTCGTTATCAATCGAAACTAACTTCTAAAATACAAAAACATTGCCGAGAAAAGGAATAATAAAAATAGCTCAAAAATATACTAAATAAAGTATTAGAACTTCGACTTGCTTAAACACAATTTCAAAGCCCACCAATTTCATTCAACTGAATCGATAACGTTTTTCAAAAATTATGACTATCATTTCGATATATCAAAACCTGGCAACTCGCCCTATTAGAAAAAATAATATTTAAAAAATGACGTTGTTTACAATATTAACAGGACTACATATCATTCTTAAAGTCCACATCTTTAACTTCTCAGGAGCCTTGCACACTTTTCTCATGATAAACCATCTTTTGAAAACACAAACACTTCGCTACAACCTCAAATAAAAAATCACAGATAGCGGAGGTAAAAATTTTAGCGTATTTTGGCCCTCCCATTCAAGTCATAAACACCCTCTACATCACCGTACTTCACTCAACTCAAGCATGGAAGACACGTAAAACACTGCGAACTATCATTAGAAACCCTTAAAAGGCACTTGTGACTCGAAATAAATGAACTGAGACAAATATAAATAATAGTGGAAGTCGAGCATCTGGGACCGGCATTTTGGGCGGGAGCTGGTGATGACGTCACAGCCTGGGGCTCGTGACGTCATGGGTAGGCCCGCTTCTTCTCACTGAGCCTCCATAGCACACAAATCAGGTAATTGCGGATATATCTCAACAACTGACATGAAAGATTAGGCCTATGGGTCCACTTTGTGACCTGTCTGGCCTGTAATGAGTGAGAGATGAGGCAGATAATGGCTGAGAGAGAGGCGGCGGGTCAGGGATCGGTTTGTTTACGTTTTCAAGATTTGAATTATTTGGTTTTATAAGTATGTGGAGGTGTTAGTTCACTGATATGTTGTCCTGGAGGTTACCAACGTTAGGTTATGACATGGCACCACCGTGAAATGATGAGTTACACCAATATATTACTTACGTTAGCCAAAGACTGCTCGACGGCGGCTGTTCGTGTCACTAGCAGGCACCCACACTTCACTGTCCACTTTGTGTCCTCAACCATGTTTAAATAGTTAACCTCTGATTACTGAGAGGCTGCACACACAATATTCTCTTCGCTACTATAGATATCACTATTATCGGTATCTTCATCTCCACCACTCACTGTCCCTCACGGCCAGCGCCTTGTCCTGCCGAGTGCAGCGCAGCACACGGACTGGTGGGCAAGTTCCGGTTCCGGTACCAGCCTTAACGGTACTGTACTGGTAAAATTTTCCGTACCGATAAATAACCGAAACGGTACTGAGCAAATTGTATACAGCGTGGAGGTGGCTCAAGGCGAGCGGTGATGGGTAAGACAGTAACATTGAGTCATTCTCACTCTCGGTACCGCTCCACACTTATAGTACCGACTGGCTGCCCTGGCGCGTCGGCGTAGTCTCGGTAGCTCGGCGAGATGCGTCTGTACTGGTACGACTGAATGTGCTTGTACCGTCTAGCGTCTGTGCCGGGACTCTGCTGCTTCCTACCGCTAAGAATGAATAATGTGTCGGCACCACACGGCGGATCGGTGGCCGGGACGGGTGGCGGTCTGGCGGACTGGCGTCTGGCGGTGCAGTAACACTGCAGTTGGCCGGCATTTTACCATTGCATTTCTACTTCTACTACTACTACTATTACTGCTACTTCTATTACTACTACTACTACTGCTGCTGCTGCTGCTGCTACTACTACTACTACTACTACTGCTATTACTACTACTACTACTACTACTACTACTACTACTACTACTACTACACATAGGATTAAGTGTACGTATATTACAGACAAGCCCAAATTATCTCATCCCGCTTAGGAAGGTGTCAAGTCAACTGTCAGCATCCCTATAGATTTGGTCATTCGTCCTTGACAGCTGAGGCCGTTAGGGGTAGTTAGTGCCGTTATTTTTCATCAACCGTGGCATAGTGCTGCATCATTTTATGTCTGTCTGTCTCTGATATACAATGACTACTGGACAACTGTTCCGGCGTGCGGTCCGCGGCGTGCCGTCCCATTCCTAGCAGGTGTGTCTGGGAAGGCAGTACGAGTCTACTTACAGTAAAATTGTCTCTGATATTTTTTTTACAAAATCTCTTATTAATGAGACACAATACCTATACCAATACCACATGTCGATTTATTGGTTATTGTGACATCTTTCTTTTCGTTATCGTGTCCAACTATAGTTATTTGTTAAAGCAGGAAATATTAAATTGTATCTGGTTGTACAGCGAGTGTTGGCAACTCCCCCAGGACAGCAAACGAGGTGTTTAAAATTCTTTTACTCTCTATATCTATTTTGACAATAAACCAGAGTGAAGTGACAATAAAGAGATGAATATATACATTTTCCATGCATATCTATCTGTCTTATCTGTATACGAATTTGTCCATTTATATATCTGTCTACCTATCCATGTGTATATGTGCTTGATAATCTGAGTGAATCACCACCACACAGTGTGCCCTCGCTGGGATGAGACCACCTCCCAGGCTGCCACCATACCACCATACCACTGTCCACACATAGGAAGCTCATCTTTCTCTCCTTGCATAATCTCCCAGTGTTATTGTTTCTTGCCATCTCTATCTTGCATTCCTTCAGTGCCACAAAGTGAGTCAGTCTTCCATGTTGCGGTATACCATTCAGTGAAGTCTCTCTGTTTCACGGCTCACTCACACTCATGCAGTGGTGGCAGGTGCTGGCCAATTAATTACCTGGTTGTAGGGTAATTTGAACACTAATATTATTTAATCACCATACATGTTATGGTAATATTTCTAACATATACATACATACAAATGATCTTTGATAAATAGATTACTTAACAAACAGGGTAATTTTAAAGCAAACAGGGTGATGTCAAGGGTGTACTTAGGGTAAAGTTGGCAACTCGTCCTGGTAACACTGCACTCTAGTGATGGGCAAAGTACGAATATTCAAGTAATCGCTGGTAAGGGTACCCGACTTGGCCTACCCGAGATACCCGGGACGCATATTTACCAAATCTGGAAGGGTTCGTCCACGGCCTTCGTATACAGGCCTGAGGGATCAGATGTGACGTCAGCACAAGTAGGCCATCGCCGCGCCGCTCTGCTCATCTCTTTTCCCATAAATGTTCTATCATTTCTATGTTTTTATCGATGATCTTTTTCTTTTGTCTTACAATATAAACGTATGATGATGATATTTTGCATTATTTTACCTGAACCATATATTTTACTTAGATTTTTTTCATTAATTTCAAAATTTTTAGTACAGTCAGCTAAATAATAGCATAAACCCTATACACCAACACCTGTGGTAATAACGTTTATATATATATATATATATATATATATATATATATATATATATATATATATATATATATATATATATATATATATATATAATACACATCCTTTAGACCAGCATGTTAAAACCACACCCTTTAGACCAGCAAGCTAAAACATCCCTTTAGACCAGCAAGATAAACATCCCTTTAGACCAGCAAGATAAACATCCCTTTAGACCAGCAAGATAAACATCCCCTTTAGACCAGCAAGATAAACATCCCTTTAGACCAGCAAGATAAACATACCCTTTAGACCAGCAAGATAAACATACCCTTTAGACCAGCAAGATAAACATACCCTTTAGACCAGCAAGATAAACATACCCTTTAGACCAGCAAGATAAACATCCCTTTAGACCAGCAAGATAAACATACCCTTTAGACCAGCAAGATAAACATCCCTTTAGACCAGCAAGATAAACATCCCTTTAGACCAGCAAGATAAACATCCCTTTAGACCAGCAAGATAAACATACCCTTTAGACCAGCAAGATAAACATACCCTTTAGACCAGCAAGATAAACATCCCTTTAGACCAGCAAGATAAACATACCCTTTAGACCAGCAAGATAAACATACCCTTTAGACCAGCAAGATAAACATACCCTTTAGACCAGCAAGATAAACATACCCTTTAGACCAGCAAGATAAACATACCCTTTAGACCAGCAAGATAAACATACCCTTTAGACCAGCAAGATAAACATCCCTCTAGACCAGCAAGATAAACATACCCTTTAGACCAGCAAGATAAACATACCCTTTAGACCAGCAAGATAAACATACCCTTTAGACCAGCAAGATAAACATACCCTTTAGACCAGCAAGATAAACATACCCTTTAGACCAGCAAGATAAACATACCCTTTAGACCAGCAAGATAATCATACCCTTTAGACCAGCAAGATAAACATACCCTTTAGACCAGCAAGATAAACATCCCCTTTAGACCAGCAAGATAAACATACCCTTTAGACCAGCAAGATAAACATCCCTTTTAGACCAGCAAGATAAACACACCCTTTAGACCAGCAAGATAAATACCCTTTAGACCAGCAAGATAAACATACCCTTTAGACCAGCAAGATAAACACCCCTTTAGACCAGCAAGATAAACACCCTTTAGACCAGCAAGATAAACATACCCTTTAGACCAGCAAGATAAACCTCCCTTTAGACCAGCAAGATAAACATCCCTTTAGACCAGCAAGATAAACATCCCTTTAGACCAGCAAGATAAACATACCCTTTAGACCAGCAAGCTAAAACAACCTTTAGACCAACAAGCTGAAAACATTTTAGACCAACAAGCTCAACTTTTTAGACCAACAACTCAAGCTAAAACATTTAAACCAGCAAGCTAAAAACACTCTTTAGACTTTTGAGGCTTTGTTTAGTTGGGGGGGTGAAATTTAAGTGTGGCTGGTACGGGCGATTGTTTTATTTCGTAGAAACACCATGTCCACCTTACTGTAAGTGTGTGGTACTTTCAACAGAGATTTTTGTCTGTCAAAATCATGCAGTACCATCGAGATTTATTTACCGTCAATCTTGGTGTGAAATTCCGAACAGCTGATCTGCTGCTAGCCTCCCTCAGGCAGGCAAGGTGTCCCCGTATAGCCTATTACTTTATTTGTCAGTAATTACAGACATTCTAACACGGTGTCAGATTTATCTGTAAATTACCTCTCAGTCAATACTACTCGTCTCATTGCAGAATATTGCTATACCCCAAAACTTGTAGAAATGATAGCCAGTTATGCAGTTTGTTCGATGGTGAAAAGTAGTGGGTTATTCAATCATTTCTGCAAATTTGTGGGTGTTACAGTATCCCATGATCAGACAAGATTAGGAATTTACCGGTAAACATTACACAATGTTAACATGTCTGTAATTAGTGACAAATAAAATAAAAGGCTACCCACCTCCCCTGGCAGGAAGGCGGTAGTGAGGCTATCTAGCAGAAAATTAGTTGTTTGAAATTTCACGTTAAGACGGTGACGGTAAATAAATTTTGATTTATTTCCAAAGGAAGAAAATATATACAAAATGCCACACACTTACAGTAAGGTGGAGTAAGTTGATATAGTGTTTCTATAACATAAAACACCCGACCGGCCCAGCCGGTGTAACAGTCACCCCGCCACATGCACTTGAATTTCACCCCACGACTAAACAAACTTGTACTTTCACCTCTATAAGTATTCGCAGAAACTCGTGTTACACCCTGTATTATAATGTGGATAAAACTATACTAGTTGTATACAATAAACATTGGTTTAGTTTACTTACCTTGGTGCTTTTGGTTGGGGTGGAGTCTGTTTGCTTGATAGCATGAAGCCAAGCCCGCGCAAGCTTCTCTTCTTTTGGGAATGAAAATAAGCACACCTTTGGCCCACTTTTGTAATTCCCTTTACATAAAGGAACGCAACACTTGTAAGGCATGGCAGAAGGCCTAGTGAATGCACCAAAACCACTTAAAACAAGACCACGGCGGAGTTCCAAAACACTCCCGACACACCCAATAAACGCAGATGGCCTACTCGCACTGACGTCACATCCATCAGGCCTGATGAGAAGGCCGTGGCAAAGACTATAGATAAAACAAGACTGGAAAAATTGCCATTCACCATAAGAAATTCGTGTCGCTAGTAAAGATGCCAGATACCGCTAGAATAGTGGATAACAGCGCCATCCATTGAGTGAACCGCAAACTAACGCCTCGGTAAACAAACAGCGCCACGATTTGAATAATCGCTTTGAGTTCCTTCCTCCACACACACACACACACACACACACACACACACACATTATTAATAATGTACTCTAGTACAGTACATATTTACTTCATCTACCTGTGACCCCGTTCTAGCTTCCTTGTATCTAACTTGAGTTATAAGTATATCATAGAGATATATGTATATTGTACATGTGCGATAACTATTTATAATTAGGGAGGCGACACACACACACACACACACACACACACACAAGCCCTCTTAATGTGTGGCCCCTGCTCACCTAGCATTAAATAGGTACGGGATGTAACTCGAGGGGTTGTGGCCTCGCTTTCCCGGTGTGTGGAGTGTGTTGTGGTCTCAGTTCTACCCCGAAGATCGGTCTATGAGCTCTGAGCTCGCTCCGTAATGGGAAAGACTGGCTGGGTGACCAGCAGGCAACCGTGGTGAATTACACACACACACACACACACACACACACACACACGTGTGTGTGTTGCCTCACTAATTATAAATAGTTATCGCACATGTACAATATACATATATCTCTATGATATACTTACAACTCAAGTTGGATACAAGGGAGCTTGAACGGGGTCACAGGTGGATGAAGTAAATATGTACTGTACTAGAGTACATTATTGGTAGTGTGTGTGTGCTTATTTACCTATAGTTGTGCTGTACAGCATGGCACATTAGCCTGTCTCCATATCTATAGCTATGCATATAGCTTGTCTGTGTATGGTGGCTGCAGTAACCACCCTTTCACTTATTTCACTTAAGCTATACCTGTCATGATCTTTAGGAAAGCGATAGAAGACCAAGTGTGGGTGGGTGCCCTTTGTCCTGCGACAAAATTAACACATGGATGCCCCAGTCTAGTGTTCATTTTTGCGGATTTCTTGAGAACATGCGGCGTGTAACCTGTCACTGCTGTAGGCCCTCTTGTTTGAGTGTTGACACATATAAACATGCAGACGGATCAACGGTGCTGATCTTGATCTTAAGCTGCAACAGCAGCGCCATCGCGTGAGTGAACCACAAACAAGAAGAGTTACCAGTTTGCCTAGGCTACACGGTAAATTGACGCTTTCCAGTCTTGTTTATTTATATAGCCTTTGGCCGTGGTTCGTCCCGGGACGAAATTAGAGCCAATCATAGCGCGAGCTGACTATGACGTCACCATGACGTTGCCAGAGAGCGAGGAAGTGGCGGAAAAATCATACTTACCTGGCACAGGCGACACTGATGATGAAGGCGATGCTCTCAGGAAGAGGCTGTGTGTGTGTGTGTGTGTGTGTGTGTGTGTGTGTGTGTGTGTGTGTGTGTGTGTGTGTGTTGGTGGAGTGCCAGAGAGAGAGAGAGAGAGAGAGAGAGAGAGAGAGAGAGAGAGAGAGAGAAAGTTGTCTCCATAGAAGTGTATAATTCTAAGGCTAATTCAATCAAAGAAACAAAGACTTTCGATATTTAACATGCATATGGTAACATTATTGATAGCTAGTGTAGTGTAGCACAACACTGGAATACAGTGCATAAACAATATTCCCTTGTGAAGCTTGAAAAATCTACTAGTAATATTTTGCCTTTCCGCCTTCGGTGTCTAATTTTATTCAGCGATGATGTCTAAGTAAACTGTGTATATGCATTAAAACAGTGATATTCATTACCAAAACACTCAGTCATCCAGCAAACAGAGGAAATGTGCAAGGTTTACTGCCTATTAATTTGATGCCAACGTCGACGAGCCGAAAGATGTCTCCACGAATTAATCTTAAAAGCAGCCACTATATAGTTAAATTAGATGAAAATGGGTTTGAAGATTTTAACCCCAATACGTAACTAGCACATCATGCACAAGTGTTGTTTATTGTAGAAACTGTATGCCCCTTTCGTGTTTAGAACTGGTTTACCTACCTGATTGTAAGAGCAGGAAAGGAGACAATATTTTACCATTAAATGTTCATCAGTAATATTCATTATCTTAGAAAAACACTCACCAGCAAGGATAGGATTACATGTTGCCTTTCCTGCTTGTTTTACCTTTGTACTCCACAATAATCAGAGCTGGCTTTTTTTTTACTTACCCTACAGTATAGCTCTCTCTCTCTCTCTCTCTCTCTCTCTCTCTCTCTCTCTCTCTCTCTCTCTCTCACATAACATATTCATTAAAACGGAATTTTTATCCAGCAAGCTGGCCATTTCAAGGTAGGTATAGAAGGAATAGTCATCCGCGGCTGGAGGAAATCACTGGTTGACAACTCTTTAGCCTAGCAGGTTGGCCACGCCCCTTTGTTCCTGCCTCCGTGGCGAGTGCATAGAACACTGCACTGCAGTATTAATAAAAATATGGAGCTGTAATGATAAGAACATCGATTCTTGTGAAATGTATTGTTTATATGGCATCTATTGAATAAGTAGATTTTTGTTAACTCCAGTTGCTCTCTTTTTGCGGTAACTTAATATCTTTTAACTTTTTCCTATCGAGTAGCCTAGTCTAATTCACTGATGAAACATGACCCAGCTATAATAATAATAATAATAATAATAATAATAATAATAATAATAATGATGATGATGATGATGGTATGGATATTCACTATCATTGCAACCTTCAATTAAAATTATCTTATTGTCGCTATATTTGATCATGATATGATTGATGTTTTTTTTATTCAGAAAACATCTCTAGCTAATATTACGATATATATATATATATATATATATATATATATATATATATATATATATATATATATATATATATATATATATATATATATATATAAGATATATTAAAGTTTGCATTGGTATCATTGTTTTTTAATGGATGGATCTGCAGCCGTCATTGTAAATCTGTATAATAATAATAATAATAATAATAATAATAATAATAATAATAATAATAATAATAATAATAATAAATCTTTATTTCGTCCTGCAGGATATATTGGCCTTAAATACTAATAATATACAGAGAAAAATTACACACACACACACACACACACACACACACACACTGACAAGGCAGAAAATGGCACACTATAAGGGATATTATTAATACTCATTCTATGTGTTGCTCATAAGAATTTAAGTTCTTAATGGTGCCTTGCAGTCCTGGTAGGTTTAGTGTTGGGCAGGACTGTGGTGTTAATAATAGTTTTGTTTTCATAGGTTGTATGAAACTGGAAACACGCAACACTAAAATGCATTGAGCAGATCATGTGGTGTTTCTTTAGGTCATTGTAATTATTTAGGTCTTTTCTTTTGCACGCTTCTATCCATTTTTTTCTTAGTTTTCTGGTTCTTGGAAATGAATGAAAGCTTATATATTCTTTTTTGTTTTTCCATTTTATTAAACAAGTAGCCACAGCACACGACACCATGCCAAAAATATGAAAAACATCACCACACACAAACGATAAAACGTCGTGTTTGAACAAATGGGCGGGGCTTATAAGGGTTGATGAAGGGGCGGAGCTTATCGTGACGCCAGCCAATCACCGTCTAGGATGAGTTATCATGAACATTTCTATTTCTATTTTTTATTCAATAACAATTGATTCATACGATATATAACAAAAAATCGAAATCTTATTTTATTTTATTGTAATATTTTATAACATGAAAAACATCCAAGAGCTCGTAATAAAAAAACTCATTTCAGATTTTGGTTCTTCACGTTCTATGAGAGTGACGCTACCTCTTGGGCCATTTTGGTCTCCGCGGTGTTTACGAATCTTCAGTAAACAAACGGGTTGGAAAGCCAACAAGTTCGTGGAGGCATCTTTCCGCTCGTCGACGTTGGCATCAAATTAATAGGCAGTAAACCTTGCGCATTTCCTCTGTTTGCTGGATGACTGAGTGTTCTGGTAGTGAATATCAATGTTTTAGTGCATATACACAACTTAGACATCAGCACCTAATAAAATTAGACCCCGAAAATGGAAAGGCAAAATGTTACCAACAGATTTTTCAAGCTTCACAAGGGAATATTGTTTATGCACACTACACTACACTAACTATCAATAATGTTACATTATGCATGTTAAATATCAAAAGTCTTTGTTTCTTTGATTAAATTAGCCTTAGAATTATACACTTCTATGGGACAATCTCTCTCTCTCTCTCTCTCTCTCTCTCACCAACACACACACAGCTTCTTCCTGAGAGCACTGCCTTCATGATCACAGCGAGCTTTTCCGCCACTTCCTCGCTCTCTGGCGACGTCATGGTCAGCTCGCGCTATGATTGGCTCTAATTTCGTCCAGGGATGAACCCTTCCAGACTTGGTAAATATGCACCCGGGTGATACCCTGATATGCAACACATACTACCCGCAAGTTCGCGCCGCGCGGGGAACCCTGGACCCAAGTTGAAACGATTACCAGGAGGCGAGAGGGAGTATCAGAGTGAGTGAGTACTGAGTACCAGCCAGGACTAAGGTAAACAGAATACGTACGCACTACGCCTTCACAGGGATCTCTCTCTCTCTCTCTCTCTCTCTCTCTCTCTCTCGACAATCTATAACATAATAAGATATATTTTGCTTCAATTTGCTGCTGCTGCTACTACTACTACTACTACTACTACTACTACTACTACTACTACTATTATTATTACCACCACCACCACCACTACTACTACTACCACCACCACCACCACTACTACTACCACTACTACTACTACCACCACTACCACCACCATCACTACTACTACTACTACTACCACCATCACTACTACTACTACTACTACTACTACTACAACTACTACTACTACTACTACCACCACCACCACCATCACTACCACTACTACTACTACTACTACTACTATTATTACACATATTTGCGGACTTTTTCACTCATATTACATAGCCTGAGTATGACAGAAAATGACAATATTTACTGACAAGTGTTAATTCAGAAGCATCTTGGTATGGGATCTCGCCACCACCACCACCACTACTACTACTACTACTACTACTACTACTACTACTACCACCACCACTACTACTACCACCACCACCACCACTACTACTACCACTACTACTACTACCACCATCACCACCACCACTACTACTACTACTACTACTACTACTACTACTACTACTACTACCACCACCACCACCACCATCACTACTACTACTACTACTACTACTACTACAACTACTACTACCACCACCACCACAACCACCACCATCACTACTACTACTATTACTACTACTACTACTACTACTACTACTACCACCACTACTACTACTATTTTAACTTATCTACTGCTAATCTCTCTCTCTAATTATCTATGCACTATTTCTACAATTTCTATGACTATTTCCATCTCCTATTAATATCTACCGCTCCATGACTGTTAGGAAATATAATGGTCTATTTTGTAACTGACTTGCACCCAATGTCAGCTGGTCACTAAAGGCGGAAGTCCTCGTTGGTTTAGGGCTATTCTCGCCTCTATGATATTGAAATAAGAGCCCCGTATGGCTATCACTTTATTTATTTATTTATTTATTTTTATTGTCTATTTAAAAGTTCTGAAGGTTTTATGGTTAATTTATTTTTATTTATTCTTATATATTTTTTATTTGGAAATTAGGAAAGATGGGAATTAGAGTTGTTTTAAAGATATTCTAATCCTTATGGTTTTGAAATAATAGAGCACCTTATGATTTTTTAATTAATGGTTACTAAAGGCGGAAGTTCAGCTAGCTTTAGTGCTTAACTCGGCCTTATCAATTATAAATAAGGAGGTCCCGTACGATTTTCAGGAATTAACATGACGATTGGTTTATTTATTTATTTATTTATTTTTCAGGTTTTCTGAGGACAGTTTTGATATTTTATGGGTATCAAAATAAAGCATATTAATTTTTCTTTCATTTTGCGTCTTTACTGGCATTACAATAGGCCTACAAACATAATTTACAGTTTGCCAGGTAGGTCTATGAAAAAAAAGCTAAGAATATTTGGGTATCTCTGTCTCAAATCAAGTCCAGATCTATAAAAGCTAAATATTCCTTTCAATACAAAACACTAGTGCCACAAAAACACACCCACTAATTTACTCAACTATTTTTTTGCATCATCTTCATTGCAAACAAACAAACAAACAAAAAAAAAAAATCTTCACATGAACTATTAACAAAATTGTATATATATATATATATATATATATATATATATATATATATATATATATATATATATATATATATATATATATATATATATATATATATATATATATATATATATATATATATATATATATATATATATATATATATATATATATATATATATATATATATATATATATATATATATATATATATATATATATATATATATATATATATATATATATATATATATATATATATATATATATATATATATATATATATATATATATATATATATATATATATATATATATATATATATATATATATATATATATATATATATATATATATATATATATATATATATATATATATATATATATATATATATATATATATATATATATATATATATATATATATATATATATATATATATATATATATATATATATATATATATATATATATATATATATATATATATATATATATATATATATATATATATATATATATATATATATATATATATATATATATATATATATATATATATATATATATATATATATATATATATATATATATATATATATATATATATATATATATATATATATATATATATATATATATATATATATATATATATATATATATATATATATATATATATATATATATATATATATATATATATATATATATATATATATATATATATATATATATATATATATATATATATATATATATATATATATATATATATATATATATATATATATATATATATATATATATATATATATATATATATATATATATATATATATATATATATATATATATATATATATATATATATATATATATATATATATATATATATATATATATATATATATATATATATATATATATATATATATATATATATATATATATATATATATATATATATATATATATATATATATATATATATATATATATATATATATATATATATATATATATATATATATATATATATATATATATATATATATATATATATATATATATATATATATATATATATATATATATATATATATATATATATATATATATATATATATATATATATATATATATATATATATATATATATATATATATATATATATATATATATATATATATATATATATATATATATATATATATATATATATATATATATATATATATATATATATATATATATATATATATATATATATATATATATATATATATATATATATATATATATATATATATATATATATATATATATATATATATATATATATATATATATATATATATATATATATATATATATATATATATATATATATATATATATATATATATATATATATATATATATATATATATATATATATATATATATATATATATATATATATATATATATATATATATATATATATATATATATATATATATATATATATATATATATATATATATATATATATATATATATATATATATATATATATATATATATATATATATATATATATATATATATATATATATATATATATATATATATATATATATATATATATATATATATATATATATATATATATATATATATATATATATATATATATATATATATATATATATATATATATATATATATATATATATATATATATATATATATATATATATATATATATATATATATATATATATATATATATATATATATATATATATATATATATATATATATATATTTATGTTCCTTCATTCTTTAATCCAAGGAGTGAGTGGCAAGGCCCATCCTCCTCCTTTGTTGTAATTATTTATTAATTCAGCAATAAATGTATCAATCAATCAATCAATCATTCGGACAAGAAAGATCTTGATTAAATTTCGCGCGGTAAGATATTCGCCTCTATCGCTTTTAGGTAAGTATAGAAAGGAGTTTGTAAGCAATGTGCTATCTAGGTAAAATGATCCCAAACATGGCAGAATTAAGCAAAAATTATGTCAAAAAGCCAGTTATCCTAAAAATTATGTTAAACACCGAATTTCAGTCGAAATTATGGATAAAAGCATAAAAATGTGCTAAATTTGGGAACACTAATGAGCGCTATACAAATAACATCATTTTATTATTATTATCATTCTTATTATTGCTATTATCATTATAAAGATTATCATTATATTGCTATTAAGACAGAAGATGATGGTTGTTACAAGTTGTTAGTATCAACTATCAGTTACTCATTTGACAGCCAGAGCCAACAGGCAGCTGAGAGCCGCCTGAGACTGTGGAGCTGTAAACAAACGTTGCCATGGACGCAGGGTGACGGACGCCCACCGCAAACCACTGACATGAGGAAATTATGTGTTGATGTACATTTGTCTTCGTGATCTAGAAGACAGCAAGTAAGTGTTGGTTACTTGGTTAAGTTGAGTTGAATTACTAAGATTGCTTTTGTGTATAAATAAAACAAAATGAGGATAGGACGTCGTCATAACACCTGTGTCAGCTGGTGTATTGGCGGTACTTTGACATTACTGGATGCCTAATTAGAGATTATTAGTGGCGGTGTCCGCATTACCATCCCTGTTCATACTGAAGGGTTATAAATGGGAGCGTATGCACCATTTTTTTCGGGCAGGAGTTTGAATATACATAGTGATGGTTTGCTAACGGATGTAACGGAAAATAACACTCAAAACTGCTATAGGTATTTACACCATTTTCTAGGGTAGTTTGGGTGTTTGTCTACTAAAGTTACCGGTATTTTGATGCTCCAAACTAGTACTAGAGTCAGTGCTTAACAATTAGTCCATGTGAGGTTTTAAAAATGTTGGTTGTAATATGATAAAAAAAAATTCAGTGTGGCATTATTCACTTTAAACAGACATGATTGTTTTTAGTGATCTGAACAGTGGGGTCCCGAGGGACTGTCTAATGGTCCACATTGATGGACTATGAACTTGTGTTTATTAAGTTCATAAAACATCTTTCACATGGTCAAGAGTGAAGCATGGCAGCTAGTTCATCTTACCAGAGGCAGTCCTGGTTACTTTTACGCCCTGGGGAACCCTCCATTGGCGCCCCCCCCCTCACCACCAAACCCAAATCCACTGCTGACTATATCATTTATTGTTTTATTACAAATAGAAGGGGCACCCCAGCGACCACTCCTCTAACGATGTGGAAATTAGTAGTATTAGTATAGAAAGCTGGTGATTTTTTTTTTTTTTTTCTTTTGTGGGTGGTAGGAGGGGTGCTCGTTCACCCTAAAATATATTGCATTCTGGGCAGTCGCCCACATTGCTCATAGCAAAAACAGTCCCTGCATCTTACATAGTTAAGACACTGATCATTTCATACATCTATATGTTTTTTAGAAACTTGCTTCCATTTCCTCTGAAAAATTGCAGTGTATTAGGGAGGAGGAAGGGGGTTTGAAGCAAAATAAGGTATTTGCAATGGATCTTAATGTGATCATTACTCCTATTGTATTATGATTTACTCAATAATGTACTTTTGAATATGGACTTTCTTACTGGTTGAAATCACTAAGTTCTTACAGTATGCTCAAGATGAGAGTGCCATCATTACTATTTGGTAGACCATGTCTCGGCGGCGGCCAGGGACGGCGGGGTCAGTGCGGTCCAGCTCTGCTGTGGGGGCACTGAGGGTGCGTCCTGGCAGCCGGCCCAGTTCTGCCCGGGAGTGGTTTGAAGCCTACAACCACAGGAGGAATGAGGAGGCTTGGAGGATGGAGGAATGGAGGAACACTGTAAACCTGTATAAAAGAAGAGAATGGGAAGCTCAATATTATAATATCATTGCTCAGCCAAGGAAGAAAATGTCAGTATACTGTATAGTATTTTGTTTTTCCTAAACCTGATTATTATATAACATGCATATTTTATTTGAAAACATGAATAGGAAAGTGCATATATATGTTTCTTCTTTTATTGGAAATGTTGTTGAATAATTGTGCATGTGTATATGTTAAGACACAATCCTTTTGTACTTTGCTCTTTTTTCCGGTTCTTTTTGCTTTAATAGTATAGGTTGTGATTTCCTTTGTACTGTTTTCATCTTTATTTTGTTGTTCTTACTTTCCAGCTCTGACGAAGAGGAGTGGAAAAGGAAAGAGGAAAAGAGACGGAAGCTGGAGGAAAGACGGAACAAATTAAGAACATTATTAAAAGAAGATGAAAAGCGATACCAGGATGAAAGAGAAAAGAAGTACAGAGAATCCAAGCACCATACTGTTCACCGTCACTTTATGTATCCAGAGGTCTGTTCTCAGTTAAAGTGGGTTAAGCCGACTTCTGTTTGTTTGCTTGAGTGAGATGGCATATATTGACAGATTGATTGATATCTTTGACAACATGATGTGGGTCTTTGAATGCAAATTGATATGAGGTGCTGCAAATAATGAAAGATATCAGGAGAAATTTTAAGCTAGTGCTCGATATAAGATCAAATCACTTGGTTCAAGGTTATTATGGATTCAGGAAAAGTGGATGTACAGATAGATGTAGAAGTAGTACACATTTGATACCAGAAGTTTGTTGGTTATGTGATATCTATAAAGATTAATCCAACTTTTTTTTCTTGTTGTTGGTAGGTTGATATGATGAGAACCCGCCTAGAAGACTTGAAAAAGAAAAACCAAGAAGAAAGAAAGAAGCTCTCCGAGGCTTTGTCTTACGAGGCTTGGAGAAAAAGTAATCCTCAAGTGAGACAGGTGCGTAGATTCCCCAAGTAAAACATATCTTGTGTGATTAGAACAGTTTTCAGGATTGTCTGGATTTTAAAACTTGCCACAGATACAGATAGATAACAGAACTGGATTGTAATGTTTGTAAGATAGATGATGGTACAAAATTTTAATGTTTGTGAGAGATACAGGTAAATAATAAGACAGGATTTTAATGTTTGTGAGATACAGAAAATTTCTAGGAATGTTATGATATTTTTTGACATTTGTTTTAGAAACCAGTTCTTGTAATCATAAGTACCATATGAAAATCATTGGAAACTTTATGTTGTGTATATAATTGTGACTGTTGAGAAAAAAGATAGTTGCATGTTGATCTTGGAGAGTAAGATTCGATATGACATCCGCATAGTTTATTTGTATAAAGTTTAGGGAGGGAATGGCCTGGCCACAGACTGGATGACTGGATTGGAAAAACACTAATTGTATTCCTTTTGCATCATAGAAGGTGACGGGAATGGATCAGGCAAGGCAGTTGGTGGCTCTCTCTCTCTCTCTCTCTCTCTCTCTCTCTCTCTCTCTCTCTCTCTCTCTCTCTCTCTCTCTCTCTCTCTCTCTCTCTCTCTCTCTCTCTCTCTCTCTCTCTCTCTCTCTCTCTCTCTCTCTCTCTCTCTCTCTCTCTCTATTCCCACAAACATAAGTGACAAGTTTTGATTTAAGTTACCTCACTTTAGGGGAGATCTCAACCTGGTGTATAAATGGTTGAATTTGAGATACATCATTTGATATTCAAGATGGTAACTGATGATGAATAGTAATTGAATCAATTATGCATGACATTTTCCTATTGACTTTATTTTTTCTAACCAGATGGAGTCTGAAAGATTCGGTCGTTTTGTACAAGATGCATGGGTGAACCAAAGACAGTGGAAGGCAGATGAAAGGGAGAGAAGAATTGAAGAGGACAGAAAAAAGGAAAAAGAAGCTGAGGAAATTCGTCTCCGCATTGAAGAAGAAGAGAGGAAAGTGCAAGAAGAAAGATTAAGTAAACAAGCAGAATGGAAGGTTCAATTAGAAGCTCAAATAGAACAAATAAAGTAAGGATTTAAATATTTGCCACTATTGTGATTTACAGTTGTTTGGGTGTAAATCATAGGAGTGACATTTACCCCTGTTTCTTCTCTTGTTCTAAAATGAAGTACAAAGTGTAATGTTAATTAATGTTTTTTCCAGGGAAAGGGAAAGGAAAGATGAGTTATTAGCAGCAGAAGAAATAGTTCTAGAGAAGGAAAAGCTTCAATTGCATGAAATCAGTCAGAGGCGAGATCGGATGAAAGAATTGAGACAGCGCAAGGAACTAGAGTGAGTGTTCATGATTGTGTTTTCATTGATTGTCCACATGGAGTCTTACCCCATGGCATGAATATGTACAGCTTCTTTGTAATAGATGAAGCACTAAAAAGAGCAATACTTATAGGCTATTCTGGGCACGTCAGCACCAGCTGAAATTGAAGAAGCGAGCAGCAGACATCCAGCAGGAACTTTTGGAGGACGAAGGCATTGTGGAGGACCTGCTGGGTGGGTTTCCTCCCGAGGATGTTGACCAGCAGGTATAGTGTCTGGGCTTCGCCTACACTCAATCCTCAGTGCTCATAGAGCTTTCCTTTTGTAAATATATATATATATATATATATATATATATATATATATATATATATATATATATATAATATTTTTTTTAGATGAAGCAGAGGAGAGCAGAAGCAGAGTGGATGAAGGCAGTGCTTGGAGAACAGCGGCGGCTGGAAGTACTGCGGGAAAAAGAGTATGAACTCCTCTTTAGGTATGTGCATCATATATATATATATATATATATATATATATATATATATATATATATATATATATATATATATATATATATATATATATATATATATATATATATATATATATATACATACATACAGGCAACCCCCGCTTAACGAAGGGATTAGGTTCCTATAAAACCCTTCGTTAAGCGAAACTTCGTTAAGCGAACCACTTATAACAAGTTTGATCCCTGACTGAACTTCCATTGAGAATAAACAAAGCGAGAGTGCATCATAGTACAGTGAAAGGTTTAATGAAAGTAAAAATTATGAAGTTAAACATTTAAGCAGTTCAATTTAAGACTAAGTCATTATAATGTACACTAATGTATATATAACGAAGGGATTAGGTTCCTATAAAACCCTTCGTTAAGTGAAACTTCGTTAAGCGAACCACTTATAACAAGTTTGATCCCTGACTGAACTTCCATTGAGAATAAACAAAGCGAGAGTGCATCATAGTACAGTGAAAGGTTTAATGAAAGTAAAAATTATGAAGTTAAACATTTAAGCAGTTTAATTTAAGACTAAGTCATTATAATGTACACTAATGTATGTATATAAGTAACTTATAATGTTGATGATCTTAAATTTATGAAGGAAGGGAGAGTGGAGTGGCAAATATGCTAGCTGGCAATCTGTGGAATGTAAACAAAGGGCGCATCATTGTATCTCATACAAAACTTATGTACATTTCCACAAGGCTTTCCATTTTATCCATTGCAGAGTCACGAGTTCAGGTGGTTCTTTTAGCTTGCAAGGAAGATATGATCTCACCAGCCTTCTTAATTTCTTAATAGAGTCTGTTGACTTGAAAATGGTAGACAGTAGATGGAGTCAAGCCATGGTGGCAAACAATGCTATTAGTTTTCTCGCCCCTCTCGTGTCTGTGAATAATATCCAGCTTCACTTCAAGAGTAAGAGACTTCCTGGCCTTCTTAGCAATGCTAGGCGACATTGCAGGGCATTTTGGTGGCATGTAGAGCGAGGGATGACGAGCTGCTGCTGACGCTGTTATTGTTTTGAACTAGGTGAGTGAGTGGTGCGCGTTTTGTCCACGAGAGGCACTGGTGTATTCAAAAGCCTGTCAGCTTGTGTGATACGGCCGGGCTTTCAAACTTTGAAAAAATTACCTTTATAAAATTTTGTTAAAGCGAATTTGGTGTTCGTTAAACGAGCAGATGGTAATAAAAGGAAATCTTCTTGTAGCGAAATTTCGTTGTGTGAATCTTCGTTAAGCGGGGGTTGCATATATATATATATATATATATATATATATATATATATATATATATATATATATATATATATATATAGTATATACAGGTAACTTGATGTACACAATAGATGAGTTCCAAGAGGCATCGCGTATTTCAAAATTCGCGTAAAACAAACTTGTAATTCTCATAAGAAACAATAGATAATAGGGGGGATGCGGGATGTGGTCCAAATCATGTATAAGCAAACCAATTGCGCAAATTTAATTAATTATAATATTTTTTCAGTTGCGTATTAACAAAAACACGTAAATTAAACACGCGTAAATCAAGAGTTACCTATATATATATATATATATATATATATATATATATATATATATATATATATATATATATATATATATATATATTATCCACAGTGTTCACATGTTGTATACCTTTAGAAATCATAGAGCTCAACCCATAAACCATATTATATCAGATAAAATTTTCATCAGTTAAATGATGTGTAAATTGACTGCTTTCCAGTGAAGAGGCTGAGAGGATGTGGCACAAGAGGCAGGCTGAGTGGGAGAAGGAACAAAAGGCACGTGATAAACTAATGACAGAAGTCTTGCAAGGTCTTCAGAAACAGGTAAGGTCTTTCCTTATAATAAGAAAGGCAATAAGTATTTGAATGCTCAAAATATCTTCAGTTTGTATGCAATATAAGTAATTGGTTCATACCCTGTATAGGTCCAGGCCAAATCTTCAAAGAATAGTAAGGAACGAGACTTATTGAATGCTGAGAAGTCAGCATTGCAACAAAGCATATCAGAAACACGTGATAAGATGCATCTGCTGGAAACTGAAAGGAAGCAGATGCAGGAGAGGAAGTCGTATGTTTCAAAGGTGAGGAAAGCCTATAGCACTTCATTTAGTGTTTCATACATTAAATTACGGGTATTGTTAAGATTAGTGTTAATGATTTAAATGATTCAAGGCATGGATGACTTCCATGTATAGATACAGTTGGTATATCTATATCTTTGAATGTTATCAATCATCTACTGATTGACTTCCTTGCTTAGCCTTCAGAAAGAGTGCTCCAGGAGACTGCAGCTCTGAGAAGGGACCATGCAGCAGAGGAGCAGAAGCTGGAGGAGCATCGTCGAGAAATTGAGCGGCTGGAGCGTGAAATGCAGCATCTTTGGGGCCCGCATTATGCACCTCCAGTAAGGCAGCTTTATGCTTTTAAGTGTACTAGACTTTTAAGCCATTATGTCACAAAAATTTCAGTTATTACAAATAGCCTCCATTGTCCAGATTTGGAGGTTTTGTTGATGAGTGGCATTTGGCACCAAGTTTGGCTCAACTTTGGATAATTTAATTTATGGAGAACACAAGAGGTGCCCGAATGGTGGGGTAGTCTTGTCTGAAGCATGATGTGGATGTTATTGGTTTCCATACTTTTTTACTCATTTATTCATTCTTTGAACTATTTTATATTCATTAAGTCACAAGATATGATTTTTCATAAAGTGGTTTGTTTTTGTCCCAACAGCGCTATGGTCGCAAGAAATTTGCCTGGTGAGTGGAGAACCTGACTGAAATAGATACATCACAAACTCCTGAAGCTGCACCTCTTGTTCCTAATCTCAGAAGTGCATGTGCTTGATACCTTTATGGTGGCCACACATGTAAGGTGACCTGTACTTACTTCCACCATGATTTAATAGCTGTTATATGTCTATGCAGTCTTGCCACATTGTTGCTTGTGTACAGAAGTCATTGTTATATGGTTTCCTAATGCTGTAATTTATTACTTGACAATACTTCATTGTAAAGCTTTAAATTAGAATTTGGTACAAGCCGTTGTTTCAGCAAAATTTTTACTTTTAACAATATTAATAAACTCATTAAATGAACTCATGTAATGGTAAGAGAGAAGGAAATGTAAAATGTGCAATGATGTCCATTTACTTTTAAGGAAAACATTGCTTAACATAGTGAAATATATATTAAGTGACTAATGCCAAAAAGATATTTATATGAATAATATTACTTAATCGTATATACATACATACATATATATTTTTGCCAATAATGACACAGTAAAGCTTTTTGATAAATATTTTTGTTTGTTTACCATCCAAGACTTGATAGTTTATGAATCTGGACATCTGTCTTGCATATGTGTTACTCCTTGCTCAGTTTGTAAAATTATCACAATATTCAAAATGGAATTACTAATCAATATAAGCCTAGCATTAGTTTTTTGTCTACCACATTAAAATATGGTATCACAATAAGCATTTCTAAAGCAAGTCAATCTATATATGAAGTCTGTCTTTATTGAATTCATACCAAGAATTATATTTCTCATAATGACAGTAGTTTCACGATTTGTAGGTGTGTTATAAGCCTCATGGCCTCACTAGGCAGCAATAATGCCAGGTGGATGTGATGTTCCAATGTCCATGTAGAGTTTGTCACAGCTGGGTGCTGTCATCAATATGAGTGAGATTAATCATAGACTCACTCACTCTCCTAGCTGAAGGAATTGTGATATTCTCTATATAATTTCACTTGATGCTCATGGAAGATTAATCTATTTCATTCTTATTAGGGTTGCCATATGTCTGGATTTTCCTGGACATGCCCAGAATTCACATGTTGAAATCTGGGTTTGGGGATTTTTGAGAATTCCTGTAATGTCCAGGATTGTGGTTTCCATCAATAAATGTTTAAAAGTGTCATATTTCTATAGGTTGAAAGGATGGGAGAGAGGAAGGGGCAAAGGTTTACCTGGTGGCAGCTGTTTTAGTCTGGTTTCAGCCAAAACTAACATACCTATATGAGTCTTGTATGGAGTTATGCTCCTTGCCTTCCCTTTGTTGCATGACTTGCTTCAAATTCCACATCATTCTTCTCTTTTTAACTTGTGTTGATATAGGTTTCAGTTTGGATTATTGTTTGCTTGTTGTGGCCTTGTGACTGTTACTGCAGCAAAGGTTAATGATTTTTTTTTTTTCCAATATGTATTATATGATCAGGTGTTAGTGAAAATGTCTGGAATTCTGATAATTAATAATATATGTCAATCCTATTATCATCATTATGATTTATCTTATTATTATTATTATTATTATTATTATTATTACCATTATTATTATTATTATTATGATTATTATTATTTTTATCATCATTATAAATTATTGTTATTATCATTATTATCATTATTGTACTGGTTATTTACAATTTATTTTCTATTGATCAATCAATTGATTTATTTTGCAATATCATTTTTTTTTTTCTTCACGGTAGTTTGTCACATGCAACAATATGCACTACATGGCACAAGAGATCCAACCTATAGTGTCTCCACTGCATTTTGTGCCTAAAGATATAGTATCTTGTTGGAGTTCATACTGAGCCTAGTGGTCTCTTTCCTCGCTCTCTTTTCTTGTATGCAGTCAAATATCATAACTGTTAGGGTTGCCATATATCCGGATTTTTCCGGACATGTCCAGAATTCATGTGTTGAAATCGGTGTCGGGGTAATTTTTGAAAATTCCTCAAGTGATACGAACTTTAGCTTCCATCAATAACTTTAAAAAAAATGTCGTATTTCTATAGGTTGAAATGGTGGAAGACAGGATGGGGGAAGGGTTTACCGGGTGGTAGCGGTTTCACTCCACACTAAACATGTATGGGTGTTGTAATGTGTCTATGCTCCCAGCCTTCACTTTGTCGCATGACTCGTGTCATGTTGCGCGTCACTCTTATCTCTAACCTGTGTTGATATAGATGTCACTTGGATTATTGTTTGCTGGTTTGTGGCCTTGTGACCTTGTTATTGAAGCAAAAGTATAAAAAAATATTTCTTAAAACTGATTTACATGTTTTCCAATATCATATCAGGTGTTAGTGAAGATGTCCGGAATTTTGATAGTTGATGTGTGACAACCCTATCATAACAAATTTTATCATTTGTGACATCCTCACCACTTCCCCAGGGGTATCCCTACATTCCAGTCCCGGTTCTAGGTCTGAGAGAGAGAGAGAGAGAGAGAGAGAGAGAGAGAGAGAGAGAGAGAGTTCTGCTGGCAAGGTGCACCCTTTTTTAATTGAATGCGATTTAATCCGTGGCGAGTTAATTCCACGTCCTAGAGCAGGGGTTCTCAACCTTTTTATCGTTAAGAACCCCCTGAGTTATAAGACCATCTACCAGTACCCCCAGTATTGTCACATGGAACATGGAACTCAATATGCAATGGCACTGCAAAGGATTTTATTAGATCAGCCATCTAAGTACCCCTGGAAATCTTCTTATGAACCCCCTGTGGTTTCGCGCTGTCAGGATGGCCACTGTCCATGAGCTAACATCATTAGGTCTCTATGACGCTGAAGACGTCTATGCAGAACGGTTTGGTTGGCAATAGACAATCTCATTATCAGACTTTGATTTCTAAGTTATGAAAATAATCTCATTTACGGGGCTTCATAGGTTCATGGTGTCTTGTAGTCTACTTACTAACCTAGAAGGAAAGAAAATATCAAACTAACTTCGAGCTATCAATTGAGGAAGAAGTAATCTTTGTCCCAGGAATAGAGCAAGATGGTATATAAAAAAACACAATGCATAGTTATAACCTAACTCTACTATTATAGCGTTTTTGTCGTAGATACATGTTTAGAAATACTTTACCTATCTTGATATCTCCTTATGTGACAAAAGAATATCCAAAAATATACGATATGCAGTTGACCATCTTTTCTGTGAAATATTACGATATCTGTTGAATCTGGCAACTTCAACGGGAGTTTGGGTCCTCTCCTAGTGTTTCCTTATGATTGAAACATTGATATTTACACGTCATTGTGATCAGGGAAATAAAGAAAACTAAGTTTGCTTTTTTCTAAGAGCATGAAATAGAAAAATTTATGTTTACAAGTGGCAGTTTATGTATAAGACACGCAAACCTGTGTGCACTCATCCACTCTATCCAGAAGCTTAACTAATTTTCAAAAGTTCCCCAATAGCTACACAACTACCATTGGTCTACTGTTTCTATCCAGTTACCTACAAACACGTACACATTCAAGGCAGCAACATGCAAAGTACACTAAATACTCCGGAGCAAAGCTGCCTCACCTTGTTTCATTAATCAGCTAACTCTTGCACACTTTCACACCAAAGCTATTTTTCATTTACCATCGACGATTTTATATTCGAATCAAAATTAAAACGACGATTGAGAACTTTCGGCCTAAAGATGTTTGAGGGCCGTGACGGCCTTGGGCGCCGCACGGGGGAAGGAGGTGGCCGTCGGGTCCGGCCTGGGGCCCAAGGCAGGGAACTGGCTGCAGGTCCTGCTTTTCCTTGGTGGCCTCAAGCTTCACTACTAGTCGTCCACTTGCAGCGCATCACACTAGGCAAGGGTCGCCATAAGCAAGAGATCAATGTCTACCACTCACCGGATGGTACCGTGAGGGGCCCTAAAGGGGTGATAAGGGCTCCTTGCATAGAATATGATGGTGAGTGGTGTGTACGGGACCTCTGCTTATAATGACACCGGGCTGAACAACTCGCCATGAACGAGGGCACGCTGTGCGCCATGAGCCAGGCACTGACAGTACCAGTGGTCCTTTACGTTAGGTTAGGTTAGGTTAGGTTAGATTAGGTTAGGTTAGGTTAGGTTAGGTAAAAAGGACTCACTTCATGACAGCGTTTGGGGAGTGGTGTGTGGCGGGTCATTGCTCATGGCGACCTGTGTGAGGCATTGCAAGGTTGCATCGTCACTGCTCTCATAACCACGGGACTGGGGTTGACCCTTTCTGGGTAAAAAGTTTCGTCCCAGTACCTGTGTAGGTAATAATACTTTGGATCGTTTCGCCATCGCCATCGCCGCACCGTTAGCCTCGATAAACGGATCGTTATCCTCAACAAACACATCTGTACCGTGGACACTGGAATCGCAACCTGTCGTGGAATCCCATTGTTAGCGTGGACTCATTTTCCTTCGCGGCTTCAAGCTCACTGATTGTTGTCAACTTGCAGCGCCTCATACTAGGCAAGGCGTCGCCTTAAGCAGGGTGCCGTGTCTACCGTCCATCAGATGATGCCGTGAGGGGCCTTTAAGGGGTGATAAGGGCTCCTTGCATAGAGTCTGGTGGTGAGTGGTGTGTACAGGACCTCTGCTTATAATGACATCGGGCTGAACAACTCGCCATGAACGAGGGCACGCTGTGCGCCATGAGCCAGGCACTGACCGTACCAGTGGTCCTTTACGGGGTGAAAAGGACTCACTGACAGTGTTTGGGGAGTGGAGTGTGGCGGGTTATGCTCATGGCTACCCGTGTGAGGCGCAGTAAGGTGGCAGCGTCACTCTCCTCGCACTCACGGGTCTGGGGTGAACTCTTACGGGGTGAAAGGGTTCGCCCCAGTACCTGTGTAGGCAAGTGAACTTCAATTGCGTCGCAGTGAGGTGGCAGCGCCACTCTCCTCGCACCTAAGGGTGTGGGTGGACCCTTACGGGGTGAAAGGGTTCATCCCAGCACCTGTGTAGGCAAGTGGACTTCAATTGCAGCGCAGGAAGGTGGCAGCGTCACTTTACTCGCACTCAAGGGTGTTGGGTGGATCCTTACGGGTGAAAGGGTTCGTCCCAGTACCTGTGTAGGCAAGTGGACTTCAATATTGTGTCTTGAAATCGCATCGTGAGGACTGGAACCGCATCGACATCGTGGAAACCCGCATCGTTCCCGTGGAAACTGGAATTGCATCTTGATCGTGGAAACTCGCATTATTATCTTGGAAACTGGAAGGGCATCTTTATCATGGAAAGGCATCGTCATTTTGGAAACTTGCATCGCTATCGAGGAAACTGGAATGCCATTGTTATCTTGGAAACTCGGAGCGCTATCGAGGAATCTGGAATCAAATCTTATCGTACACACTGTTATCGTGGAAGCTCTCGTGATCGTCGTTCGTTTCGTTATCTCTGAATTACTTAATTAGTCTTGGTATTATTATTAGCTTCCGTAATAATAGAGATGTTGGTCATTTTATCTTATCTTTTTACTGTATTTTTTTCAGGGTACAGTTTAGTGTTCTTCAACCTTTTCTAAATTCGTGCACCTTTTCGAGAAGCAAGGAGGACTATAAAAGAAATGCATCAATATTCGTAATTTTCCCTACTTTAAGACTGAAAATCGATAGATAACATTATTGAATATCTACCTGAAGCTACAGTTTTTTAGTCCTAAACAGTCGCTATATAGAGCGAAATGTACTATAACAAAATGCCACATCTCAAACACATTAGGCCCGTGTTCCGTCGGAGTGTAATATATTACTATTGTGAATAAATCGCAATACTTTGATTAATATCAATAGGAGAGGACCCAAACTGTCACAATTTCAGTGTTCGCAGGAGAGAGTCAGTATCGTCTCGCGGTACAGAGTAATCGTCTCTAAACACTGTATTACGATGTATCTATTGATTTGCCAGGGTTTTACTCCTACCAGTATTTTTCTGTTCTTATTCTACCATGGTATTTCTTTATAGTTACTTGAGTTTATACGACTGACATCATAATATAGAGCAAAACATAATTGTCTGGTGTACCAAGATCTTTCATTTCTAGAGACTTAAAGACAGCACGGAACCTTAACACACATTTCACCTCGCTTCTGCACAGGTTAATTCTTCTTCTTCTCAACCTTTTAATGTGATGTACCCTCGAAGTCTTTCAGTATTGATCACGTACCCTTACCCACAATGCAGCGTCAGGAAGGGTAACAATAAATGCATGGTTTATTGACTTAGTTTATTAAGTTTAAATTGTGTTATATATGTGGAGCAGACACAATTTTTAATTAATATTAGTATGTTTCTATGAGGTAGTGTCGATAGGAACTGGTACCTCACAGGGAGACACTATATGTGACTAACATGCAATGCATTTACCAAAAAGGAACTATATCAGACAATTTTCGATCATTATGGCAGTGAACTAGTGTTGCTTGCAGCTAGTTGCAACTTGTAACTAGTAACAGTGATAAATAAGTCACTGTGTGTGTGAATAACATATAAAATAAGAAATCGGAGCAAATATTATAGGTTTGCAAGGTTGTGTGGCAACTGTAATCCAAGAGAGCTTCCTCTCAAGTGATATAACTCCAAGAGTTTCCTTGTTAACGTTGTTAACGTGTCCTGGTTCTAGTGAAGGACACATTGTATACTACAAACGAATTTGCTGCTATTTAAAACTGAAGCATTTTGAGAAACCCGCCACGTACCCCAAAAATTCCTCTCACGTACCCCTGGGGGTACGCGTACCCCAGGTTGAGAACCCCTGTCCTAGAGCAACGGAATGTCATGGATTACTTTCCTATATCTTATATTTGTTTATTCTCTTAGGCATCTTCACTTCTCCGGTAAAAGACATTTCACGACATAATCCTTTCACGCAGGTTTCCTTGGAGCCTGTCAGCTGGAGCTATCGGCCTTACATTAACCCGCGGGCTGCAAGGTTCCTTTACTAGTAAGTTCTCAGGGATGCAAGCAGGCCGATATGTGCGTCTATTGTTTTCAATAAAATCTCGAGCACCTGTATAAATGGAAACCATCAAAACTTACGTGTAATGTGAATTGTTTCAAACAACTATAGATGAACATTGTTTGGAAACATTTCCAAACAACAAATTTAACATGCATTTCTTTCCCATCCAGCAAAATGGGAAACTGTGTGTGTGTGTAATTCACTGTTTGATCTGCTGCAGTCTCTGACGAGACAGCCAGACGTTACCCTACGGAACGAGCTCAGAGCTCATTATTTCCGATGTTCGGATAGGCCTGAGACCAGGCACACACCACACACCGGGACAACAAGGTCACAACTCCTCGATTTACATCCCGTACCTACTCACTGCTAGGTGAACAGGGGCTACACGTGAAAGGAGACACACCCAAATATCTCCACCCGGCCGGGGAATCGAACCCCGGTCCTCTGGCTTGTGAAGCCAGCGCTCTAACCACTGAGCTACCGGGCCGTGTTTATTTGTTTATACTGTGTGTGTGTGTGTGTGTGTTTGTGCGTAAGCCCGCGCCTGATGTCGCTAAATCCTTAAAATTATCTCATGGGCGCGGCGGAGCCTCTGAATCAGTTAAGTTAGACTGTTAGAGTATCTCATGGTAGTGGCGGTGCAGCGTAAAAGTATCTCAGTTATGGACATCGGAGGAAAATTGATGAAACTTGCTCTATCTACTGTCAAATCCGTCAGAGGCAAATAATCATTAAAAGCTTTATTTTCTAAAATTTTCCTCATTCGTCTCTTTCTTTTATTGCCCTCTTTTGGAAAAGTGCCTCGCAAAACACACAGAGTGCTGCAGCAACCTTAACACTCATCGCAAGCATAATGACAACTGCGGGTTGGAAACGGTTTCCAAACTGTTTCCAAAAAACTTTCCAAACAATGTTTGCTGGTGTGAACAGGCCTTTATTACAATGAGTGTGAAACAGTCAAAGCTTCCAATGGCATGCAGCATTCTGGCAAGGCAGGTAAAGGTTTGATGTGAATGGCCTACTTGTATTAGGCCACGCCTTCCATCACGTCATAATATTCTGCACAATATCAAAATACAGTGTGAGATCATGACTGATAAAATCAATTCATGCTTAAATACTCTGCAGAGTGGCTTGTATTTGCCCAAGTGATGAAGTAGGACAGTATGAAGAAGCAATGGACGGGAATTAACATGATGGGATCGTGGGCAAGGGACACACTCTCGTCTCTGTCAATGTCTATATAACCTCTGCACAGCTGCTAGATGTGTTCCCTACATCATAGATTCCTCTTGCTCCATAATCGATAATAATTATATTATAATATCATAAAACTTAAAGTTTGTCAAAACAGACCAAATAGTAAATAAGGACTAAGATAAAATACACCCAAAACATGGGAACGGTATAAAGATTCCCAAATAAGAGAGACTGACATTTCATAATTGCTGTGTGGAGTACGTATGTACATACGGTTACATTACCAATCAAGTTTCACCATATCTATAGTGAAACTATAGTCATGTTTGGCCGCCATCGGCACCACTTTGACACAATGTCCTAACCAGAATATGGCATATTAATTATATCAGTTCTTTAAATGTAACAACTATTAAACAAGATAATCATTGTGTTTGCCTGTCTCTTTCCTTCGATCTGAAAAAAAGTAAAGAAGGATCGGCCCTATATGATTATTTATATTCAACTGACCATATCACTAGACCTGAAAGACCAGCCGTTCACTTCAATATAGCATATAATTAAAGGAGAGCAAGTGGTTATAAGGCTGCTAGTGGTGAGGGGACATCGCCAATGGACTGTATAAGACACTTTCGTTGGCGAGCACGCCAAACAACTCAACTTAAAAAGGACTTAATTTTTTTTATTCATCTGTACGGGATTTTCTGAAAAATTAATGTAGGGGCATATATCCTACCGCAGGCCACTGGATTATATATAACCATGTAACAAATTAGTTCTAAAAGATGAAAACTTACAAAAAACAGAAGATATGTACAAGAAAAAATAATGCAGAATCCATATATATATATATATATATATATATATATATATATATATATATATATATATATATATATATATATATATATATATATATATATATATATATATATATATATATATATATATATATATATATATATATATATATACATACATACATACATACATACATACATACATACATACATATATACATATATATATATATATATATATATATATATATATATATATATATATATATATATATATATATATATATATATATATATATATATATATATATATATATATACATATATATATATATATATATATATATATATATATATATATATATATATATATATATATATATATATATATATATATATATATATATATATATATATATATATATATATATATATATATATATATATATATATATATATATATATATATGGCAGACTTGTCCCTCAACGAGAGGCAGGTGTACGTACGTACCTCTCATCTAGACCAAGAAGCGACAAGATCGACGCATGAGCGAGAGAAGTGGGAAGCGAATATGCTAGTCCTTGTTAGTTTCACCACCGCTACCACCACACACAATCACCACCACCACCACCTCCCACAAGCACGATTCCTCTATCACAATCCGGCAATTAAGTAGTTAGTCACCATTATATCACACGCGTCAACACACAACGGAACAAACTTAATTCTCGTCGTCATCACCATATTCATACTTTCCAACCACAATACGACCAATACACTCAAACAACTAATCAGAAATACATACCCACGCAGACAATTCACCACCACCACCACCACTACACAACCACTACAACAATGCGGCCACTAATTTACCACCTTTACCTGTCAAGCAATATATACTAACCACACGTAATTACCACCAGCACCAGCGCCATCAGCACCACCACTACCACCACCATCATCTAAGTACTCTAAAGATAAATTACTTGTTAAAACGAATTGTTTAAATACACCGCGTAGTTGGCACGCTCGATCGATCAGCTCACTACCAAGAAAAGCCTGGGTTAAAATCTTTCACCATCACAATGCCCACTATCACAATTCAGATACACTATATCCATTAATAGGTATTACAGTAGTATTATTAAGGTCAACATTGTTTAACTCGTCACCACTACCACCATCACCACTTCATCACCGTCACATGCCTTCACCACACATCATCACTACTACAGTCCAGCAATTGTAAGTCAGATTTATGTCAAACGAATCATCAAAAGTAATTATCAGCACGTTAACTACACAAGCACTCACCACCAGCATTACTGCCGCCACCACCTCGCACCACACCAGCACAACCACGCCTCCATACCACCACAGTCCAGCCGCAACAAGTCACCAATATGTTATGCGTGTCATCAGAACCACGTTAACTACACAAACACTCGATTAACGTCACCATTACTGCCACCACCACGCCGCCACACTTATCACAATCACCACCACAACCACGCTAGAACACCACAATCCGGCTATATCATTAAACAACTACCTAACATCATCACATTTGTCACCACCAACACGTCTCCACCGTCACAACCACAATTCATTTATCACCCTTATCTGTTTAAACCACAGAGTAGCTTGCTGCAGAATCCACCAGCATCACCACCTGACTCGTCTCATACACCATCACCACTACCACTACGCTACATCCTCAGAAGAAAACACCGTACACTTACATGAACACACGGCGTCTTACCAACACCTACACTAAAAAAAAAAAAAAAAAAAAAAAAAAAAACCACTGGGCTAACATCACACCGTAACTACACAAGTAATTGCACCGTTAACCCCTACTCAATGTTGTTCACTACCATTCATCCTAATTCATATAATTCACTCATTACCTATTATAATCCATTCTGTTCACTTTCCGTACTACTCATTCACATTAGTCACCCTTATTCATTACCATTCATATTCATTCATTCGTATCCAAATTACTCATTCATATTATTCACTTACTGGTAACGCCTACAGGGACAAGGCAAACAGCAGACGCTCCCCTTCCATTACACCACACCGTCAGCCACCTACTGCACATCCAATGAGACGCGACCTTCTCCGGCGCCTGCGTCCGCTCTCACCTACCTGGCACCTTATACTCCTCCCCATCTCCCTCAGGCAATTCCTATCTTTCTGCACACAGCCACTCACACTTTTTTTTTTTTTTTTTATTCATCATCTTTTCGCTTGAAAAGATATCCACTCGTGTCTGTCAGCTTTTATTGATGATATATTGGTCCTCCACACACGGACCATTACTCAGCGTCTCCCTATAGTGATGTCAAATTAAAATCCCAGTGAAATTCATTACTCACCCCAGGCGGTGCTTGGCTACTGACTCAAGCTTCCTTCACATACAAAAGACGTATCTACATGATTAGACTATGCGCATTCTTTACGTTCGTTTTATTCATTATGAAAAATGAATAGTTGAATTGACATATGAAGCTGACGGCTATGGAAAGCCGTTCCAGTGGTTCATAAAGGGTCAATGATTATTCGTTATTTGCACGCACACTTACCTACACGCAGGCACATTATGATTAGAAAATACTAGAAACTTGTTGTTCATTTAGTTTCGCTGGTGGTTGGCACTATATAGTTATGGATCTCATGTAATCAATAACGTCAAAAACTGTCATCATGAAAGGAACAGCACAGATATGTTTCTCTGGGCTCAATTCAAATGGAAGACATTTACTAGTGCTGAAAATTTATTACCTTTCGTGGAGGCTCATTTCAGCCAGAGGACAATCATTAGCATCCATTGCATTTCGGCACAAGACGGCAAGAACGATACTTTGCAGTCCAAGGTTATATTATAAAGCCATAACGCAAATCAATCGAAGAAAGCTACAACCAGCGTCCTTGTGCCAGTCTTTACTTCCGATTGCGCTTCGGAACTTGAACGTACACAGGTATCTCTAGATCAGCTCTCAACACTGCGAATTCATTTTCAAGCCAGTAAGACCACCACATCCGATGATGGGTTGCAGGAGGGCGACTCGGGTGCTGCGTGCAATGCTGGCGGTGTTTATGGCGTCACAGGCACTGGCAGGCAGCAGGATGTATCGTTCAAGTGGTACCAGTGCTTGCGGCGCTCTACTCATGAAGCGTCCTGCACCTTCTTTTGCTGTATGTGCGATTCACTGCAACCAAAGTACGTATGTCAAATTAAGGATTTATCATTGTGCCTCATTAGAATAAGAATAACGAAAGTAAACCAATCTCTGGAAAATAATGCCAACATCTCCGGCAGACATCCAGTGTGCAAGTTTCAGCTTACAGCCAAAGTTAGAGGACGGCGAGACGGTGGAAGCCCTGTGTATATTGTATCAAGAAGCGGCCGGCGCTAGTGATGGTGAACAGACTGATAATTGCTTCACGCTAGAAGGTGACTATCACCTTTCTCATACAGGTATCACACAGATACTGTCTTTAAATATCACGTGTCTTTGTCATCGTATTCACACCAGCTGGCAGTACTGTTAGTGTATTATATTTTTGAGCTCTTGTTTCATTATCGTTTGCATACTAACACTTTTCTATCAAGTGGTTGATGTTAGAATGCTTCTTGCGGTCAACACCTTCATGGAATTTCTAACAATTGACGTTTTCCTTCCAGATGCAGTGGGAGTTATATCAGTCCCCCATGTAAGTTTCCTGTCTTGCAGTATACTTGGTAACTACTAGTAATATATTGATCAAATTTACTGTAGCATTAAAAAAATAAATGCCAAGAAACTAATGCGAAAAAGTTTCATGAATATATTGTCAAACTTCTCTCCACAGTTTTTGAAACATTCTAGGAATTAATTTAATATAGAATCTCTCTCTCTCTCTCTCTCTCTCTCTCATCCTTGGCTGTGTACTGTAGACCACCACCAGCTCCACCACTACTGTGACCACTATCCCTGCTGCTTCCTCATCTATTGTTCCAACCAAAATATCAGGTGCCTCTCGACACGACATTATGCTTGAGTTATCAAAGTCATCAATGTGCTATTCTCAAACAGGCTCCATCGGTATCTATTTCTCATCAAGCCACTACCTCCTCTGTCAATACTCGGACATACACAAATTGTTTTTCTCGACACCAAAGACTCCTTGTTCCCACATCAATAGAATAGAGTGCATGAATGTCACATGTGGCCACGGTGAAATTGTTGTGGGCTTCAAGGATGATGGTGTCTCTGTTTTGGGGCCCTGTGCCAAGTATTCTAGCACTGTGTCTGTGCTGGACCACAACGACTGCCACACAGTCACAGGACCTCCGCAGGGTGAGCAAGTAGAATACGACTGGAAGATTTGGCGGATATGTGGTGGAAACGAGCAAGACTTCTACCTCATGACAGCGGTGCATATTAGTGAGAATACAAACGGTATTTTGCAGTATGACAGTATCATTTGCTGTCGTGTCAAGTTAGTATAAAGTGAACCCTTGGAAAAAAAAAAAAAAAAAAAAACTAAGTCACAATATACTAGAGCTTTCTCAGACTACCACTCATAAAGCAACCGAAGCCTACTCCGTTGGCGAAACTGATGTCATTGTCTAAAATTCTAAACGATGGGTGTGATATGGTGAGTTAAGGCGAATAGATGCATAAATATTAAACGAAAATGAAAATTTAATACATTCACCCACGGCCAAGTCGCATTTCTACCTGGAATATTTACATATCGCGTCATCCGTTATTGACATACCACTCGTGACTCATTAGCTATAATACTAATTATACTACTTATTATACATACATATTGTCTTACTAAGTCTCTGCAAATTGTTTCGATCTTCTTATTCTGATTATTATTGTTATTATTATTACTATAATAATAATAATAATAATAATAATAATAATAATAATAATAATAATAATAATAATAATAATTATTATTATTATGAATACGTATTTACACTGTGCTTCCCTCTGTCATAAAAACATGAAAGAAAAATCTAAGACAGTGGTGAAAAACGGATTGTTATAATAAGATATACGTATGATGAAATTTATTTAATTGATTGAAAAAGTTGAATTTAGATTCTAAATGTCAATGAGGATAGTTATTGCACACATATAAAGCGGTTCATTATATTATGGTACTGTGGTCAAATTACTGCATTGGGCGAGTTTGACGGGTATTGGGTGAAACTACCCTGAGTAATCTAGATTCAATAGTTCTATAGAGTACACGGTAAGGGTGAGTGTTGAGCTGTAGGGTAGCACAGCATAACCTTAGTTTTAGGTGAGATGATGTTTTTCTATTTCACTTAATGCAGTAGATAAGTGTTAGTTGTATGTCATGGCTTTGTGGCATAAGTAATAAATGTTACCAAAATTATAATGTGATGTAGCAATCAGGCTCCATGGGCTATTGAAAAGGTCACGGTTAAAGTTTATATAAAACCAGATTTGTTAAATCATTTATTTTCCATGGAAAAAAAAAAAAAGTCAACCCACAAATGCTAATATTTCCCATTCAACACTCCCAAGTTAAGTTTCCAACAACAATACTGTACTCTCAGTAATATAGCATTATAAAATCCAACTTTCATTTTTATAAACCTTTTCACTAATTCTAGTAAACTGTATGTAATATTTTGAAAATTAATACATATATCATACAAGAAAAAAGCATTGCTTGCACAATGGCCTCAAGCGTTGCACCTACTTTCATTTAACTTTTGACTCGCAGATATTTTAGAAATACATTCAGGATTTATACAAGGTCCATCTAATTTTCTTTTCAAGAATAAATAAGCAAATAAATATTCCTTTGGTATGAAGATGACTCTCTCATTCATATCACCTGAAGCATCTGGGCACCTTTGACTAGACTACATTGAATGACAAGCATGGATAAAACTATACAATAACAATGTGAGTGGCTGGACATCTGTTGCCAAAGGATGAGGCATGATCCACAATGGACACATCTGAGCAATGATGATTATGTGTTTTCTAAGAAGAGTGCAGTTCAATGAACTTAAAGCAACATGTCTGCTCGGTCATTTTTCTTTCAGGACCTAATGGTGATGTGAATGAGAGATCCAATTTCATTATAATCTCATACTGTCTAGATTAGCAGCTAGCCATTACACTGTGCAAGGCAGATGGCCTGATGGATAAAGATTATTATAATTTTCTTCTCATTTATGACCTATACTGTACCAGGCATTTAATATCATGTCTTAATATTATAAAGCAGTTAATATTAATTAAATATGTGCATACACTCTATTTTTCCATTATTTCAATTGCATGTTTTATATATACATCTGCTAGGGCATATTCTCTCTCTCTCTCTCTCTCTCTTTCACACACACACACACACACACACACACACACACACACACACACACACACACACACACACACACACACACACACACACACACACAAACAAACAAACAAACAACACACACACACACATAAAGCTCTATTTTCAAAGTAAGTATATGGTAGTATATACTGTAATTTCAAAAAGTATTTATCTTATTTTTGAGTTTTGTGGAATTTTATATAACATCTGGTTGAATCCAATACCTTAGAATATGAAGAATGACAAAATAAACTCATGAGCTGTTCATCATCTGACACCCATGCCATGATCTTATGATGTCCCACTATACATGATCTTTGGATTCAACATCTCAATCATCTTATTATACAAATAGTACAGTGGTGTTCCTTTTTACTGAACACTTTGAGATACTTAACTTGAAGGTCTGTATTGCTATTTACAAGAAGTTAGTTCTCTGGGTGTGTCACTTGTAGAAAACTGTTATAAATGTCAAAATGGACAACACACTACAACATCTTTAATACAAAAAGGTTACACAGAGTTAAGTCTCATATGGTAGCAATGCAAAAACTCTTTTCTGATGTACCATGACACCCCATTGATTGGATCCTCAAGAATACCTACAAACAACAAAATAAAGCATGTAAGCTAATCTACCACAGGTAATGAAACAAAACTCATACAAGCACCATCTGCACCAGTTGAAAGGAATGGGCAAAGAAAGCAAACATTTTAACACTGATGGTAATAATGATTTCAAAAAAACTTGTTTTTAGCATTAAGGCACAAGTGAGCCAGCCATGATATTTTTTTGTCTTATAGCACAGCTGGGCTCCTGGAGGGAAGAGATTGCCATGCATCACTATTGTACACAGTGAGAGCTCACTGCACAAACTCCTGCAATCTATCATAGTGGTAAATGTGCTGAAAAAAAGGAGAGAGAGAGAGAGAGAGAGAGAGAGAGAGAGAGAGAGAGAGAGAGAGAGAGAGAGAGAGAGAGAGAGAGAGAGAGAGAGAGAATTTGCTATATTTGCCCATACAATATTATACTTGCTTCATGAATCCTTGATCTAAAAACCTCAGATGGGGACCAGCAGCATTATTAAGAGTTTCATAATTTACTATATTGTCCCATGGAACTCTAATGAGCTTCTGGAAGGGATCTATGTTGCACCAGCTTACAGACTACACACACTCGCATCACAGAAACACGTACAAGACCTTACTGGCCTTTATATCAAATTGTAGTGCTCCAGTCAACAACACTCAATCTTCTCCTTGGCTTGTACTATCTCTACACAATATTGTGCTGCAGGTATGTATCATCACAAGAAACTCTACTTAAAAAGAAAGAAGAAAATAGAAAGCAAAATTAGTCTGACACCAGAGCATTTGAGTATCACTACTAACACACAAATATCAGTCTGTATAAGTATCATGTGCCAAAGCTTTCAACAATGGTTCCATACAGAAAAAATATTCTTTGTTGGTACCAATGACTTTGTTAGATACTGACCAGAATATAACTTGTTTCTCTATTTGTACTGATGCCTTACACAAGCACCACACAACACAGGCACAATCTCACAACACATTGTGAAGATGTCAAAGGACAGAAATAACACTTAAAAGAATGTAGCACAAATATGAAACATACATAACAGCTGCTGCTCTTGGCACCAAAGTTAGTATAAAGTTATCAACCATAAACTTCATATTAATGATAATTGATTAATAAAGGTAGCAACATTTTGCCTTAAATCACTACAACCTTTATCAGTTCTGAGCACATATAACACTAGTAACACATAGCGGGTTTCATGTTATTCACAAGATGGTATATATATATATATATATATATATATATATATATATATATATATATATATATATATATATATATATATATATATAAGTGCACTTATAAACAATTATATAAATGCTTCATGTAAGAATCACTCTAACTTAAGTATAATAGTATGTATAAAAGTCTCCTTACTTATCAGAGTACATTTAAAGTTTTAAGAAAGACAATGTTACTGTTACTGGCTGTTCTTAGTTGCATATCATTATTACTGGAATCCCTGAAGTAAATTGATTGACAATCAGAAATTGAAAGGCAGGCATCCTCCAGCAATCAAACCTTCACTCATTCATAATTGGGTAACAAAATATGCAAAGGGGGAAGAAATTTGAAGCACCAAAATGACACCAAGATTAAAAAATATTGTCACTTGAGCCTCTTCTGGGATGTTACTGCATAATATTACGCATGACAATAATACTTGATGTGCATCATAGTTATGAAAGTGTGTGTTAAGGCGGAATTAATATACTGGTAATGACGGATAAAGTTCACTCCATGTAAGAACTAGGAACAAAATAAAACTTAGACTTTTATCATTCTCAGGTGCTCAGACAAAGGTGAACACCAGATTTTTTTGCTCAATACTAATATGTCAGTGACCATCAGCAGGTTTCACTTAATTATGACTTTAAGTACAATATATGTCTTTTCTTGCAGCATTCTCTCACAACTCAGTAATTTTGATAGGTGAGAGAAATCTGAAGCTGGTATGTAAACAATCTATGGAGGAATGGTAACAAGGTGATACCCCTATAGCTTGTGTACCTGACCAACCCCACATCCCTGCTTTCTCTCACTCCTACTCCCTTAAAAAGAATAGTGGAAGCAAGCTCCTTCTTTTATAACGTCAAAATTAAAATGATCAATGCAAGTACAAATGCAAATTATCTTCCACATAAAAAAATGCTATAAATAGTAGTTCATATATCAACATGGCATGTGATACTTTGATAGCTTAATAACAAACTAAAGAAGAAAACTTAAACACTAAGTATCATTCTAGAGAATAATAATATGCACAAGAATTGTTGTATCAAAAAGAACTAACATTAATTGTGATACCTAAAGAACTCAATGAAGAACTCATAAGAATGAACTGTGTTTCATCTAGCTGGGAAATCTCACAAGTAATCATGAAAGCCAAGTAATATTACGAGATAATAGCAAGTCTAAGTTAAAGAGTCACCATTGTTGGTAATTTCTCTAAAGACTGCGGTGACTAGACCTGGGAGAGAGAGAAAAAAAAAAAAGGAAATCTGATTCCTGATAGTTTTTTGTTTTTAATTCCTTAAGAATAAACAATGCATAAGATGATAATGATCACTATAAACTGAGATAATCATGACAGAAGATCAGTGTCCAAGAGATACCTCAATTGGAAATGCATATAGAGACTTTCTGTAGATAGAACAAGTAAGGACTTTGTATCCCAGAGCAGACTTTGCATATATAGAACATAACAGTTTTATCATTCTTGTCAAAGTCTAACTCTTTCATCACACTTAACTCTTATCAAGACTTGCAAGGTGTCTCCAGGAATACATACAATCTGAAGAATACAAAAATATATATTCTAAAATTCTGAAACCCAAATTGTTAGGATGTCAACACAAACATACTAATTTTGAGCAGAATGGTTAAGACTTTGTGTCTTGTATGGTTAGAAACAGATAAACATGTGCCCAACTCACTCACATACTTCATGTTTGCACATGGAAAATATGTATCGTGGACAATTTAGCATCAGAGACACGAAATGCACTCTATACTAAATCTGGTAGCACTCCAATGCCTCCTCTCTTAAAGGTAAACCTCAATGGATCTGCAGTGAAAACAGGTGCCAGAGACATCCCCATAGAAACTCTCATCAATAAGCTATACAGAATTCCTATCTCTGTCAGGCTCAGACAGGTATCTGGCTGTGCAGCACCTGCATCTATCGACTGGCTCCTCCCTCACCCTCCGTTACAAACAGTGCCTTGGCAGTCCTGTTCAAATTATGTGTAGGAGAGAGGGTGTTGTGGGAGCAGGATCTGGGCATGAAGGCCTTCTCCAGTGTCCTGCGAAGAGGTGTTTCTGCTATGGCAGTGACCTTCAGACACTGGCCTGGACTGACATCCTGGGAGATGCCATGTGCTCCATTCCTATTAGAGACAAGATTAACGATATGAAGAATTAACAAGAAGTAATGATGACAGAAACATGCAGTGCTGGATCATGAGATTCTCAAAGTAATAACTGAATATAAAAATTTCTAATACAGACATAAAAAAAAAAAAAAAAAAAAAAATATATATATATATATATATATATATATATATATATATATATATATATATATATATATATATATATATATATATATATATATATATATATATATATATATATATATATATATATATATATATATATATATATATATATATATATATATATATATATATATATATATATATATATATATATATATATATATATATATATATATATATATATATATATATATATATATATATATATATATATATATATATATATATATATATTTTTTTTTTTAATATTTAATGTCTGTATTAGAAATTTTTATATTCAGTTATTGCTTTGAGAATCTCATGATCCAGCACTGCATGTCATATATATATATATATATATATATATATATATATATATATATATATATATATATATATATATATGACAAGACTGAAAAGAAATTAATATGAAATGCATTGAAGGATATGGGAGATGAGTTGCTAAATGGAAATAAATAACTTCTTAAAATGTTAATGCATATATTGTAAAGAAAAGTTAGATATGTAGTGTTACCTTACCTGTTCATTTTGCCTATGGATTTTATGAGTGAAATGAAAGCAAATATTAGTACTGCTGAAATGGAAATGTTAACACATGATCAGTGAAATTTTAACAAACTTCTGTTGAGTAAGTGATAAGGCGCTGATGTAAGTAATGAAGAGAATGGGAAAAAATATACACTGACAAATCAGAAACAAAAGTGGGGATGATAACCATGTATAGAAGATATCCTGGAGGCTTTGCTGCCACATCCATCCTTTGTGAAATGTCTTCAGAGGAGAGCAGCAGCAATGATGATGATCATGATGGATGGCACAGACAAAGGACAGAGGATCTACAGTAAAGTGATGGTTAGAACTGGTTCTAGCATTCCAGGGGCACTAAGCAGATAATATTTTGAGCTGTCATTGAACTCTCATTTACATGGTTGGTATGAGACAATTCTATTTGTTAAGGCATTACAGCTACATTGGTAATCACCTCTAATAATACAAATGCATTGATAAAGGTAAGCCATGAAGGCACACCATCAAAAGCAACAACATCTTTATATTTTATAACATTAAAGAAAGTGCAGTGGTTGACATACCTGTCCATAAGTTTAACCTTGCCATTTCTGATGCCTCCATCAAGAGTCCTTTCACATCTGTTAGCGACAAACAAAAGTTTCTCTAGAACAGTGTTGCTTATATAAATGTTTTATATTTTCACTTATTTTTTTCAATCTATCTTGCTTGATGTGGAAAATGGGTTATAATAGCAATAACTATAAAGAATACATTCTGACAAGTACTTATCATGTGCAGTGTTGTCACATGAATACTGGATGTATGTGCTTCACCATCTGTGTGGATGGACAATGCAAAATGTGTATGTCTAGCAACACAACCAGCAAAACATGCCACTGTCACTCACATGTTAAGAAGGGCCAAGTTGAGATCATGAGAGGAGCCTCTCTCAGGTGGCACTGAACTCTTCAGATCACACTCCAGCCTGAAGAAAACAAGGTTATACTCGGCTATCACATATGTGCATCCTGCCTTCAACCTCTTCATCATTGACTTTCATGTCTGACACCTGTCCCCAAGAACTTCACCTCACAAAGGGCAACTATGAGATCCATAGAGTAGCAAATAACTGTCTCAGAGTTTATTTTATTTCCTCTTCTCTGACGAATTCAGAAAATTTATAGAACATTGTGACACAGTGAAATTGGGTAATAGACCTGATAAGTTTTGTTAAATTGGTAACAAATTAAAACATGTTGAGCATCTCTGTTGCAAAGGAATGCACTCGGTCACCTGAGAGCCTTCACCAGGGTCTGCTGCTGTACCATAAGGAAGTTGATTTGTGTACGCAGTACCATCAGTTCACCTTCCTTCTCCCTGAGGCGGTCCTGCAAGTCTGACACAGTGTCCTCCAGGGTCTGGCAGAGAGCCTGAGGACATGATCGATAATAAGCAATTGTACTGTTAGCAGGAAAGTCACCATAAGAATTCTTTTCTTATTTCCCTATTGGAGACAACAATATCTCTGACAATCTTGTATCTTTGTCTCTCATGAGTGTGCGACAATGACATTTCTTTCAGCAGTGCCATAACAATGGTAGTGCTCAAAGATCCATAGTGATCTTAGAATTATGCATACAGTGAGGATAAGGTGACAGCATGCTCTCACCCGACTCTCCTCCAGTGATTCATGAGGCCCTATGGGGTTGTCGAGGCAGAAAAAGTCTCGAACAAACTTCTTTGATCGGATGATAGTGTGCCCTGAAAGGGAGAAGAGATGATGAACTAAGAACTGTCCAACATTTTCTTCATTGTATTGACTTTGCTTCAATTCATATTTTGAATTTTACCACCTAAAAGCAAATGACCAAGTCTACTGCAAATTTTCCTGTTTTCAATCTTCTAAAAATCTCAATAATCTTGTTAACTCTATTTTAAATTATTTCTGAGTAGATTATACACCTGCCTTATATTTGAGAGAGGTACCAACCTATGATATTATTTATGAAAGCTTGCAAACCCAGCTGCCGATCCTCCAGGAAGACAGGATCAAAGTTGTCTCCAAACCACCTCTTCGGTGGAAGAGCAAATCGCACTCCTGGGAACTCCTTCCTCAGCTGTAGGAGAGATGTGGCAAGTCCCCATGACAGGTTGTAATGGTGAGGTTCTTAATCCATGTGTGTGTGTGTGTGTGTGTGTGTGTGTGTGTGTGTGTGTGTGTGTGTGTGTGTGTGTGTGTGTGTGTTGTGTTGTGTTGTGTTGTGTTGTGTTGTGTTGCGTAGCGTAGCGTAGCGTTGCGTTTTTTTTTTTTTTTTTTTTGTGTGTGTGTGTGTGTGTAATTCACTGTTTGATCTGCTGCAGTCTCTGACGAGACAGCCAGACGTTACCCTACGGAATGAGCTCAGAGCTCATTGTTTCTGATCTTCGGATAGGCCTGAGACCAAGCACACACCACACACCGGGACAACAAGGTGACAACAAGGTCACAACTCCTCGATTTACATCCCGTACCTACTCACTGCTAGGTGAACAGGGGCTACACGTGAAAGGAGACACACCCAAATATCTCCACCCGGCCGGGGAATCGAACCCTGGTCATCTGGCTTGTGAAGCACTCTAGCCACTGTGTGTGTGTGTGTGTGTGTATGTGTGTGTGTGTGTGTGTGTGTGTGTGTGTGTGTGTGTGTGTGTGTGTGTGTGTGTGTGTGTGTGTGTGTGTGTGTGTGTTTACCTAGTTATATTTACCTAGTTGTAGTTTTACAGGGCCTGGGCTTTATGCTCGTGTGGTCCCGTCTCCATATCTACACTTATCCAATCTTACTTTAAAAGTATGCAGACACTACTTCTTCATTCAAACTGTTCCACGTCTCAATACATCTTTACGGGAAACTATACTTTTTAACATCTCAGACATCTTCCTTTTCTCAGCTTTTTACTATGCGATCTTGTGCTTCAGATGTCATATTCTTCTCTCAGGATCAATTTCTCATTATCCACTTGGTCCATTCCGTTGATCGATTTATAAACTTGTATGAGATCCCCTCTCTCCTTCTTTGTTCCAGGGTTGGTAGATCCAAAGCCTTTAGTCTCTCCTCATATGTCATTCCTTCAAATTCTGGAACCATTCTTGTAGCCATTTTTTGTAGTCTCTCCAACTTTCTTATGTGTTTCTTTTATGAGGGGTCCACGCTACTCCTGCATATTCCAATCTGGGTCTTATTATAGTACTTATCAATTTCTTCATCATTTCTTTGTCCATGTAGTGAAATGCTACTCCAATATTCCTTAGCAAATTATATGTTTCTCTAAAATTCTATCAATATGGCTTACTGGTTGATTGTTTTCTTCCATCGTCACTCCTAAGTCCTTTTCCTTTTTACTTTCTCCAGTTCTACTCCATCTCCCATCTTATAGATTCCCACAGGTCGTCTTTCACTCTTTCCCATTTCCATGACATGGCTTTTGTTCACATTGAATTCCATTTCCCACTTTTACTCCATTCCCAGATCTTATTTAGGTCTTCTTGCAGTATTTCACAATCCTCTTTTGCTTTATAACTCTGCACAGTTTCGTATAATCTGCAAACAGATTTATGTAGCTGTTCACTCCTTCTGGCATGTCGTTAATATAAATGAGGAAAAGTATTGGTGCCAATACTGACCCCTGTGGCACTCCGCTTTCTACTGCTCTCCACTTGGACTTCATATCTTTAACTACCGTCCTTATTTCTCTCCCCCCTCAAATAATTTTCTATCTATCTCAATGTGCTTCCTTTTAAGCCACCCTTCTCCTCTAACTTCCATAGTAATCTTGCATGTGGCACTTTGTTAAACACCTTTTTTAAATCCAAATAAATGTAGTCAACCCATCCCTCTCTCTCTTGTACTCTATCAACTATTCTAGAACAGAAACTCAATAAATTAGTTACAAAAGACCGTCTTTTTCTAAAACCAAATTGGCTATTTAATATTAATTTTTTGTCTTCAAGGAACTCAATCCATTGTGTATGTGTGTGTGTAATTCACCAAAGTCGCCTGCTGGTCATTGAGCCAGCCTTCCCCATTATGGAGTGAGCTCAGAGCTCACAGACTGATCTTTGGGTAGGACTGAGACCACAACACACACTCCACACACCGGGAAAGCGAGGCCATAACCCTTGACTTACATTCGGTACCTACTTGCTGCTAGGCGAACGGGGGCTACACATTGAGAGGCTTGCCCATTTGCCTCGCCATGCCAAGGACTCAAACATGAGCCTTCTCGGTTGTGAGCTGAGTGTGCTAACCACTACACTCCGCAGTGTGTATGTGTGTGTGTGTGTGTGAGGAAGGGACAGAGAGGGGTATGTTTAGAACTTGAATTTAAATGGATCCTCAAAATAACAAACAAGAAATGGCCAGCATTACACTACATAACTGGTATTCTCAATTATTCATTCCCTTTCCTAGTAAACTCTGGGACTCGTTGCCTGCTTCTATATTCTCTCCTTTCTATGACTTGAACTTTTTCAAGAGGAAAAATTTCAAGCATTTACCTTCTGTGACTATAAAGTTAGTGATAGAGTAAAGTAAAAATTTCAAGTTAGCAGTAAGGTCAGTAATGACATGGTGCTGAATCATGGCTAATAAAGAAATCCTAAGATGAGAACTTGGAGGTTGATGAGATGAAAAATGTTAAGGTGCAACAAAGAAGGAAAACATGAGAAATTACTTTGTAAGAGGAACATGCAAAGTAACAGAAGTGACAAAGAAAATACAAGAGAGGAGAATGGAATGGTTTGGTCATATTAAAAGAAGAGAACAACAGTATGTCAGAAGAATATTGGATTTGGAGGTGGAAGAAAGACATCAACAAGACAGGCTGAAGGTGAGATGGAAAGACTAAATAAGAGAGGACCTGAGGGAGAAAGGGTTGAGTGGAGGAGGTGGAAGGTAGAGCCTTATGGAGAAGACTAGTAAGCAATAGTGACCCAGCAACCCTTAAAAACACGGACAACTGCAGATGATGATGATCCTCTAATTTTTGACAACAGCATCTAATTCTGTTTGGGGACTCATCTCAATGGATTTTCTTCCTCATAATGTTGTTGCTCTTGGCTGGTGCCCCTCCTACATAATAAAAATATGTATTACTTAATAAATATTAGAAAAATAATAAAACTATTAGTCTAGAAAGTTTACTTTCACTTGTCAAAATTAAAAACACTGACATGCAGTTTAAATGTATCAAACAAACTCTGTGAGATGAAAAGTGCCACAAATTTATGAAAAAAAAAATAAATAAATAAAAAAAAAAAAATAATAAAAAAATAAAAAATAAATAAAATAAATATCAATGAAAAGCAGAAAAAAGTAATTTACCTGGATACAAACCAACACTACATGGCACCATACTTAACAAAGACATAAAAAGAATACTTCTCTATCACACACACTTGCACTCACTCACTTACCGATTTGTTGAGACGAACAAAGTCTGTGTAGCGGCGGAACACAAACCAATGTTCTCCAGAGGGCTGGTGGAACACTTGAATCTTGAAAATCTGCCACAAAGGGTTTGTTATTGCCATAAGTACTATATAATAGAAGCATAATGTAGCAGCAGCATCAACTGTAGTAGTTACAAATAGCAAAAGTATCATTACATCAGATAAATCTATATAAAAACAGTAAATAGTAAATGAATTTAAGATGGCAAACCAGGAATGTTCCACTGAGTGTAAACTGACATCAGTGGTTTTGGGAAAATAAAACACTGGATAAGCATTGATTCTCTATAAGCGTCAGTCCTTTCATACTGTCCTAATCAAAGCCAACATACAGAACAGGATTCAAGTCTTTGATAAGGAAAAGAGGAAATTTAAGATACCTAGTCAAACTTTCTCAGAGATGTATTACCACTCTTTTTGTGATCCTTGGCCAGTGCCACTCTTACATGAAAAATAAATGGGTAAATAAATATGAATAAATAAATAAGAACAGACCTAAGACTGTGAGGCAGCAGTACTAATGCCTTACCGTGAATCGTGCCCTCTCCTCCAGCACCTCATATCCAACAATAGGCATGCGGTACAGGGGGGCAGCATCTTCGCTATTCGAGTTGAAGTCCATGGTGGGGACCATGCCAGTGAGGGGAGAGTCTGTTGCCTGGCCTGTGAGCAAAATGAGATCCAATACAGATCAGAGTGACCATGCATGACTGTTGAAAATGGTGAAGATATTTTGAAGATAGGTACATAATAGCTACCATTAAGCATCTCTAGTATGAAAAATTTGGAAATCATAGCTTAACATGATGAGGCTTAGTCAATAGAAAAATTATTACTTATGAGTCATATCTAACAAGAAAAGAACATTTTATATGATACAAGTCTGCTGAAAATGGTGTGGATATTCTGAAGTCAGATACATACAATCACTATTAAGAAACTTCTGTTCAAATGAAAAACTATAAAATTGCAACAAAACAAAGCTAAGTCAATAATAAGGCAGGTCAAATGTAACAAGAAAGATATATTTTACATAGTATAACTCATCTCAAGAAAGTAAAGTAAAAACAATCTTTAAATACCTTTTGATCTACGCTTCATAAGAGTAAAATTCAAACTAAAACTGTACAAAAGAAGAGTACAAGAAAAAAGCACATTTCAGATTATTAAATATTTTGTTGCTTGAAAAGAAAGAAAAAAAAATATTACAACACTTTCTATCTACACCATGAAAGTAAAATCCTGATACAAAAAAGAACTGAAGACAAAAAGTTTCATTCAACAGTGCTGAGTGTGTAGTAGTGGCAAAATTCATTGTTACGTGGTGTGCCTTGGACATACCTGAGTCTGGTGAGTCTGAGTCCGAGGAGGTGAGGTTGCTGGATGAGCCTCTCCATTGCTGTGGATCACTTCTGCCGTGTGGAAAACACACTACTTGACATTTCCACACAAAAGTTCAGGGTTGAGAAAATTACATAATGGATTGATGAGTTAATCAGGTATTAGGTAATGTTTTTAAATGTACCTTTGTCATTTCCTTACACTTAACATGAAAGTAGCATCAACTACACAATATGTAATTCAAATTTTTGAAGTGGAATTAGCACCTGGACCTACCTTCGTCTGCTGGGCTCCTGAATGTTGGAGGCAATGGAGTTCTCAAGGACAAGAGAGTGGCTTGGAAGAGCATCCTCCACTGGGTTGATGATTATTGTCTCCCTGTTCAGTTCATCGCGAGATGGGACGCGTGACACAGCCCGGGACGGTAAAGGAGTTGCCTCCCGTGAGGTCGTGCGACTCCGGCTGATGGCTGCTATTCTACTGGACATCGTGGAAGTCACTTCTATACATTTAAGCTCTTCACTGTAAATAAAGAATTTATAGGTTGAACAAATTTTTGTAGGAAATGTTCGTACTGTACAGAATTTTGCATCACAAATTTTTCCTCTTCCACTGTGGCACAAGAGCATCACAAAGATTTGATAATAAAGATTCTTCATAATGAGCTACAGCCTCATGAACATACACCTTGTAAAGAATATTGGCTTCGCTGCACTCTAACCAAACTTGGGGTAGAGTGGCAGCATTACAACCAAATGGTTGCCTAAGATAGATCTACTCTAAGCATTATATTTTTGTCTTTTGAGCTTGAAGGTTACACAATATGTTTCTGCCCCATAGAGGTTTTGGTGGAATCTGGGACTTAGATAGAATGAATTCAACAAATGAAGAAAAAAAATTATGAAATTAAGATAGCACTCCTCATTATTACAACTGAATAGCTAATGAAAAAACCCAGTCAATACATGAAAGGAAATCCCTGAGTCAAGTAAAATAATAGTGATACCAGTAAAAATGTATTTTAGGAATATTAGAAACAAGAACAGAAGATAAGAAAGAGCAACTAAATAACACACAGCCAGGGAGAGGAACAGTGATCAATGATCAGCAACCCTGTCAAAGGCAGAGGTAAAAACCAGAACAAACATATTTTCGGAGCAGATGAACATGGAGAAAGAAACCCACTGATCAAATCCTTAAAGAAATAAATGTATCAAGAAACAAACTGGAAAGGGAAGAGTATGCCAGTGGTACTACTAAACCAGACCATTCAATGTCAGGTAGACTGAATTCACCCATCAATAAGAAATCCTTACCAGAACAAAAGGAAATACAAAAAAATGACAGCAATTTAACATTCTCTAAGGATGAATAACTCAGAAGTCTATATACAACCATAACATATTTAATCTTCTATTCAGGTAAATAAATGGCTTGTGTGTTAGAGTGACTATAAGAAACTAGGGGGAAGTTTCAGGGATGTACTACTAATAATAATGTTTTCCAAAGTCTAGAGGAAGAATTAATCCTAGAACTATTAAACTAGGGACATCAAAATAGAATATAAGAGGATCCAGAACAATTTAAGGACAGAACTTCTAAGAGTGGTAGCCAATGATGGAGAAGTTAGAGAAGAGGCTACACAAACTGACATCATCATCCTCAAAGAAAATGCCTCTGCTATGTCAGAAGAGCTGAAGGAGTATACCAAAGACAGATCATAGTTCTACTTAAAGGGGTACATGCCCTTTGAACTCTTTCCCTCCTCAACTTCAATAGTCCTCAATAGTTCCTCAACAAGCCCCACTCCTGGCTGAGCCAAGGTGGTAGGGAGGGGTGGTGTGTGCAGTAATAGTGAACACCCATGAGTACCTAATGATGCAGTGAGGCTGTCATAGTATAAATCTAAAAATCCACCTTTCAACCTTGCCTAAACAAACCTAAATAATCTCCTAAAGGGAATTCTGACACCTTAACTTATGCCTAAATTAATATAACCAAACAATCCTTGCCTGAATTATACATAATTCTGGCAACATATGTATTTATTATGTGAGTGTGGATATGCTGTCCATCCCATCTGCTAACTGTGACCTTCAATATAAAGTGGTGTAGTGGATAAGGTGGTGAGCGTAGGATCGGGCAGATGTCTATGCCTAGGTTCAAATCCCACCATGTACCGTCTTGAAAGTAAGTAATTTGTCGAGTGGTTTAAAATTACCTACTTGTCACCATGATACCAATGTTCTAGGTGGAGATGTAATTGCCTTACACCAAAGATGCGCTTGGGTGGTGATATGGGCCCTAATATGGGTACCACTATATATAAAATTGCCTGCACTGCTAATGGGTGGAAGCTGAACAGCACTTCCCATACTCTTCAAGTATACCTACAGATGATATAGGCCATAACATAAAAAAAAAAAAAAGAGTTATTACCAACAATAACACGGTTAGTAAAATAACCTTATTTTTTCCTAATTCTTAATTGCAATAATTTGCAGCACTGAAATTACTATGGAAATCATCACCCACTTCAATTTAAGGGAATGCAATTTACTAAACATTTATCAAGATGACAGGCAAGTCTCGCACTACTGTGAAGTCCTTGAGTGTGGCTGAGGAGTGCCTGGCCACATTCACGGAACTCATACAGCCTTATAACAGTAAAAATGCACCTGGCCATTGGGCACAACTAACCCATCCAATTCTCAGTTCCTGTGAGGTGCTATGTGGGCTGTGTACTGCCTGAATATTCACTCATCACTGATTCACCATCCATCAACGCGCCACAGATCAGAAATAAATACAAGGAAGTCACCATCAAACACAACACTCACCTCTCACTCTCCTTCTCGTCTTTCACTACTTCATCACACACTTCAGTCACGGTGATCACTATGTCCTCCTCTGGTCGCTGCAGGTTCGGTGCTGAGGCGTGCAGTGCCTGACGGAGCAGAGGCGCAGTAAGGTGCGGCTGTCTGCATGCACAAGCACCAACACCATTACTACTACTACTACTACTGCTGCTGCCCCGCGCAGGGAGGAGCGACTGACGGAGAGGAGAATGCATGGATGAGCCACTTCCTTGCTACGACTGACAACTAAGTCCCACAAAACACTTACCTTACCCCCTTAAGAATAATAATCAGTGATAACTTACAAAATCTCTAGTCTCCTGGTACCTTATGGGGTTTTATCTTTCCGTATAAAATCACCAGCTGAGCATGACTCACGCGACATTTGTAAACAAAGGATGTTGCCAGAAAGACTGACTGGCTCTCTACTTTTATCCATTTCTTTAATTCATATCAAGGATTCCGATAGTAGAGATCCTGATTGCCACGGCGATAAGATTTTCTCAAATACTAGTCTCATTTCACAGAGGATGATGAAATCTATTTGAGATAAATGTGTTAAGTCTCGTGAGAGAAGAGATGGGCATTTAAAAGGACGTGGGGGAGGACACGTGTGAAAAAGGGGCGTATACTGACGGGGGGGTGGGGGGGGGGTGAGGGAAAGGTAAGGAATGGTTGCCACCTGTAATGTACTGCTTGTATCACTCGAGAAAGAAAACAAAGTCTATATTAGATTATTTACACGCAGATTCTCTGGCTCTCAACGGACCAGTAGAAAAACAAGCAAATGAGCAAAGTACTACCACAACAACTAAAAACTTATCACATGATGCTACTGTTGTTGTCTTTGTTGTTAGAGGATGACACAGCTCTCATAGCAACTATCAGGGAGAGGCTGCAGATTCTGGATCTGTTAAGATGAACGAAAGTGAAAGTGAATACAGTAAGGTGAATACGTTTAGTAAGAACAGCGGTCCACGATACTGAGCTGAAACAATGGGTGAGGCTGACAGGATTCTGAGATACGGGTATAGATATTGGTATGATACAAGGGAGTCCATGGAGGTAGAGGTGAAGGAGTAAAGGCTTAGGGATCCGTTAGGGATAGTTTTCAGGAAGAGGCCTCCACCAGTGGAAGCAAGATGACGTAATATTTAAGGGGATTGGAATAGTTTTGTATCTTGTGAGGCATGGACTCTTGAACGCAAGGTCATGAAAGACATTGAACGTGCTAAAAAATGAATTACTGACGAACAGTGATAAGTGAGAGTAAGGGAAAGAAGTGGAAATCATTGTAGTGTGTTAAACACGACAAATGTTGAAGAGGTTTGATTGGCCCTGCAGAAATATTAGATGAATGCATTATTGATTTGTAGGCCTCAAGTACAGGACAAAAAGTTGAGAGGAAGATTAAGAATATAGGACAGAGAGATAGTGTTTTAAGGAAACATATGGTTGTAGAAACTTCAGTAATCAAGGGTGAAAGGCAAGAGGCATGAGTAGGATGCGGGGAGAGAGAGAAAGAGGGACGGGTTCTGAAGATACTGAGACGAAAGTAGGGTTATTAAAAAAAAAAAAAAATGTAGAGAAGGGGGAAAAAAGGGGGGGGAGGGAAGCAAATAAATGATCTATATAAACGTTAGGAGGCGTGACAGTAATCAAGTTAATGTTGAAGTCCAGGACGCCATTGTATCAAGTTTGTTTTCATGATTGATTATTCTGCCCTTGAAAATGCGGTATTAATTTGAATTTTCTTTCATTGAGTTATATTAATTCATTATGAAATAAAATTGATTATGATAATGACAACAACAACACCACCACCACCACCACCACCAACAACAACAACAACAGCAGCAACAACAGCAACAGCAACAACAACAACAATGATGGTAATATGTTGAAACTGAAGTCAATGTCTCAGAAAGAACGGTGATATCACCTTGATATCCATTCCTAAGGCAAGAAATTTCCATTCTGTTTTTCCTAATCGCCCATGGCAACAAGAAGGGAGGGAACCTGCCTGACTTACTCTCATCCCTCTTCCCTCAGCTTGCGACTGGGAGGCGCCAACACACCGGCCTCCTGTACTTTAATAAGTTTACAACTTATAAGGAATAAATTCAAGGATCACAGAGATGACTACTTATGTTTTTAGTTATTTTTCCTATTCACCATATAAAATTCATGTTTATCTATCACTAGAATCACGAAAACCCTCTTAAAAATCCCAATAATATCTACTAAAGCTTGCTAAAACTAGTCGATAGTTTTGAGGTGTTTCAAAATATACGGTAACGATTTGTTTCCTGGAGCCTGAGCGAGCATGGACTGGCGCCAAGCAGAATTCATGCTGAGGGGAAATCCTATGTGTAAGGGGCGTCAGGATGGGAGAAGCATACAGCGAGCTAGGCGGATACCATGAGCAGTTGCAATTCAAATGAGGGCGTTGCTGCACATCGCTTCATAATGCATTTCGTTTTTAATGCGTAGATAATTCAGCCTTTGTTGTTAGATATAGTGGTATCTTCAAATGTTTCCAGGTCCTATCTCAAGTTATGTTAACAGACTATTTTACTGAATATACAATAAGTTAAACAACGACTCCGTTTTATGTATGGAGAAACACCAATGTGAATCCGACTGCTAACCTCTATGGATTCTAAAAAATCCTTGTAAGGAAGCGTTTCATTACATGGGCCGAGATCTCTCATGCTATATGTACATATTCTTCCCTTAGTGGGTCAAGGCAGCCTTGATTTGACCAACTTTCCGTATAGATTAATGAGGGGAAGGTGCGTCACGGCGGTGTCACGTGGCGATATATCACGAGACGAGAGCAGAGACACGAGGAGCGGGTAATGCACGCGCCCGCAGTGAGGAAAGGTGACGCAAAGGAGTGACGTGGGCACTTCCATTACCACTGCATTAATTTATCAATGATATTCTTAACATCAAGTACTTGATATTATGAAGTTTACGACGACTTTATTTAATTCTATTTGCTAATCTATTTTATGATGAAAGGGCTGAATATATCCTTTAGAATTTTAGATAGTCATTAACTGCAATTGTATCTTTTTACCCTCTTCTGACTGACATGTTCGGAACTGCATAGGTTTAAGAATTGTTTGTAATGGTGAAAGGATTAAATAATGTAGTTAATACTAATTCTCAAATGAATTGTTTTAATGAAACGCTGTAGCTCATATGTCATCAACCAACTATATATACTGTCCTTACACCCGCTGAGAATGTATGGTTAAAAAAATTACTTTTATCGACCGCGACCCACTACTGCCTCTACGGTATATATTTCAAATCATCGTTATTTTTCCTACAATGTGAACATTTCATAAATTTTCTTTTAATACTGGCTGAGATGTTATTATTTTCACATAGCTGTCTGGCGGCGCTATCACTCACTTCCTCCTTGTGACTAACATCTGCACTGTATTGGCTGCAGGGCGGAATGCTTCAGCCTTCCCTCTCTGCTCGCACGCACGCAGGCCACCAGCCACTCCGAGTCGAGCTTTCTTGGTACTCACTCTCAGACATTTTAATTTTCATGAAGACCAAGATAACTTTATAGACCATAAAAATTATATACCAGGTTTCCATGGATGTCTTTCTCTACTGATGGTATGGAATTCATGTTGAACTGTCTTTAGTATTATTAAATGACAATTGAACACCTTAATAACTTCTGCTATAGAGTCTGTTAAGAGTGGTGGAGATAAGGATGACGACGTGTCCATAGTGCTATCTCGGCCAAGGTTGGTGGCGGTGACCGCATGTTTTAGGTGACATGAATAGCAAGTTGTGGGTGATGGAGGTGCCAGCCATGCCTGTTTAACCTTTCTGTGGATGAACAATGAGAGGGGACGGATAAATGTCAGTACAACGAAGCAGTAGTGAACGTGGAGGGAGTATTGATGATGATGCGGGGTTATGAAGGGAAGTGATGAATTACCTGTCGTTACCTGAACTCGTTACTAGTGCTGTGAACAAACTGCAGCTGCATCAGCAAGGAGAATGCTGTAAAGATTATGCATACAATTCGGCGAGGGGGTGCAGGGGAAGCAAGGTGAGTCCAAGTGATGAGCTGCTGTCACCGTGCCGCCACGACCACCGAGGCTCAGGACATAAGCAAAGGTTATGTACGGATGTTTATTATAAAATACTATATACACATTCAACATGGAGAACTGATGTCCATCTTGGTGCAATAATTAACATGTCTGATTTATATATATATATATATATATATATATATATATATATATATATATATATATATATATATATATATATATATATATATATATATATATATATATATATATATATATATATATATATATATATATATATATATATATATATATATATATATACACACACACACACACACACACACACACACACACACACACACACACACACACACACACACACACACACACACACACTTACTGCATAACTAAAAGTGGGAAATAATTCAAATCAACAACAAAATTCTGGAACGCCTCACGATCAAGCTTTGCCAGTAGTACATCGATGACAGAAGGTGAGGATGAGCATGTGTGATGTGTCCAGAATGAAGGAGCTTGTGAAGCACACACACACACACACACACACACACACACACACACACACACACACACACACACACACACACACACCTTCGGCGGTGTGTTGCTTTCCTGGGTGACGTTCAACAGCCGAGTGTCACTTTGGGAGTGTTTGTGGATCTAAATAAGATGGGAGAGATTACAAATCCTAGTTGTTAAATACCATTATCAATGTATTCAGGCAAGTGAACCTCACAGCGTTTGGTGAAGTGTTGGGTAATGTGTCTCGTGGCGGGGTGGGATGCGCGTTGTGGCGAGGTAAGGACCGTTTCGTCTGTCGCCACCGTTGAAGTTGCATTCCCTCATTCTGCAGGTGTTATTTGTGTCGCGGTTTGGCGCCGTTGTTGTCATTTCGCATTGCTGTTATTGCTTTTTACTGACAATCAACCGCCTCAGCCCAGTTGCACATGCCGCCGACAGGGTCAAACACGAGATTCTGCGGGCAGGTATACACCCAGCCTCGCACCAGCCCGCGCACTGTCTTGGAGCACGAGATGAACTTCTTGCATGAGTGGGGGTGCACGAAATAGCCAGTGTCGTAGCACTGCACGGAGCCATCGGGCAGCAGCACGGCCTTGTCCGTCAGCGAGGCTAGATCACCCAGCGTGCCCGTGAGGACACCGTCCAGGTCATCGTAGTAATAGTCGTAGTAATCAGTGCCGTCTAGGATTGATGACGCTGGGGCACCACCTGCTGCTGGAGTCTCAGGGACGCGGGAGAAGGGCGCCAGCGTGGGTCTGGGAGCTCGGGGCCGAGGAGGCAGCGTGGGCTTCGGGGTACGGGGCGGGGGTGCTCGGGCAGTGGTAGTTGGTTGGGGTGTGGTGGGTTGGGGTGTAGTAGGTCGCGGTTTGAAGCTCGGGCGGACACGTGGGCGTATGGGTCTTGGTGATATGCGAAGCCTGGTCTTGGGCGTAGTGGTGGATGGCGTGGTGGGGGCTGGCGTGGTGGGTGCGGGGGTGGTGAAGGCCGGGGAGGTGGGATCAGGCAGGTCAGGGGAAAGTGTGAAGAGTGAAAGCAGGGAAGGTTTATCGGAAGTTTCCGGCACGAAAGTGGTCTCTAGCACATCCTCGGGGAAGACGGGGAGTGGCTCCTCCTCGACGGGGATGGGGAGGACGGAGGGACCCACTTCCGGGATCTCAGTGGCAGGAAGAGTGACGGCAACTTCTTCCTCAGGTGTTGTGGTCCTGGCGGCCTCCACAGCGGGACGAACAGGTCTGCGAGTGACAGGGGGTCGGGTGGGGCGCTCTCGGGACTCCGGGCGGAGAGTGTCGGGCTGCTCGGGGGAAGGGGTGGTGGTGACGCGAGCACGGAAGAAGTTTCTTGGAGGCGTGGGTGGGACGCGGGGTCGGGAGGTGGGCACGAGGATTCTGGGCGGGGAACTGGTCACCTCCTCCACCTGTACACCACACACGCACACACACACCCGGAGGAGAGGGGAGATGGATTAGAGACTTTCAAGGTGAATCACACACACACACACGCATACACACACACACACACACACACACACACACACACACACACACACACACACACACTCTCTCTCTCTCTCTCTCTCTCTCTCTCTCTCTCTCTCTCTCACACACACACATCTTAACCTAAGTAAAAATAACTCACTACTCTAAAACAACAGAACAGCTTAAAGAAAAGTAGAGTCTTGGAAAGATGTAATTTAACTAATCTTGATAAAAGAATATAAAAGGAAAAATACTTTAAAACTAGAAGTCCTATGCATTCCGGAGAGAGAGAGAGAGAGAGAGAGAGAGAGAGAGAGAGAGAGAGAGAGAGAGAGAGAGAGAGAGAGAGAATTAAAAGTACCCAGGACAACGACAATAACAACGACAACAATAACACTCATCAGAAACACGCGTCCTGCAATGGTAAATGTCTGCAGTAGTGGGGAGTGACAGTGGTTGGGGGTGAGACAAACAGACAGACAGACAGAGAGACGGACAGACAGACGGACAGACAGACGAACAGATGAGTACAATGAAACGGAGGAGAGAGAGAAAAAAAGGATAAATGAATACTAACAGTCCGAAAAAAAAGTCTGGAGTCGGAGGTTTTGAAAAATAAGGTAAAATCAGGTCCGTTTGAATCATTCCTTTCACCTCCCGCGGCTGGATTTTAAATAGGAAAGTTGGTGCTGAGTGCTGAGTGAAGGGTATATAGGATAGAGTAGTGGTGGTGGCGGTGCTGCTGGTGGTGCTTAGAGTGCTGTGTGCTTCTGTTTGTGGTGATGTGGTGGTAATAACGATCTAGAGTGGTGATGGTTATGGTGTATGGTCGTGGTGGGGAGTAGTGATGCATAGTAATGGTGGGCGTGGTTTAAGGCGGTGGTGGTGGTGGTTGTGGTGCCTAGTGGTGGTAGTGATGGTGGTTATAATTTAATGCTGGTCGTGTTGTGTGGCAGTGATCATTAATGCTGGCCGTGAGATTAGTGTGGCTGTGACGGTGTGGGGAGCATGTAACATCCTTATTGATATTTAAGTCGTTCTTACTTCATTTGTTCCGAAAATAATAGTTACCCCTGCAATTGAACCCCGCCCTATCCGTATCTCTGAGCATTTATTGGCATAACTTTATCTAGCTAACTCAAAAATCACCCTTTTATCATTTGACTTTGATGTCTTACCACAACATTCGGTGGTTCCTAGTCAAAATTTTAATATAATCTCAAGTGACGGGGAATACACGAGTCACCTATCAATATAAAAGAAAACGGCATGGAAAAAACGTGACTATTCAGGAGAAACTATAATATATTAAATCCTTCGCCTGTACTATCTACGTATATCTCCAGAACAGGTTTCAGTTGACAACTTCTGAAGCCGCAAGATCAAGTTTTTTCTCTACTTATTTATTCATCTCTCTCTCTCTCTCTCTCTCTCTCTCTCTCTCTCTCTCTCTCTCTCTCTCTCTCTCTCTCTCTCTCTCTCTCTCTCTCTCTTTCTAACTACCTAACTTCATTACAGAATTTTGAGCATATCTAAACTCTGCAGTGTTTTTGTCTACACTGTTAGGTTAGAAAAGATAATATTTACGTTCTTTTTTGCTGACTGGAGGGGAATCTGAAAAGACAAAAAGAACACACCAAGGAACAAACGAATTTTCTCACCCCTGATGCGCGTGAATATTTCTTCTTTTTTTTTCTAAATATTCAATGACGCGTGATGATGATGGTGATGATGGTGATGATGATGATGATAGTCTGTAGTGGAGGAGTGTGTCTGCAACTGGAAGTGTTATATTTATACAGTTTGGGAGGGCAGAGGAGGAAAACAAGTGTAAGTGCTTAAGATAATAAATAGTGTGGGAGGAGGAGGAGCAGAAGGGAGTGGAGAAGGAAGAGGCAGGGGATGAGGGAGGGAGGGAGAGAGTAACCAATTGGTGCAGATCAAGCAGCAGCAGCAGCAGCAGCAGTAACAACAGTAGCAAACACAGGAAGTGACAGGAATAGTCATCAACTCAGGAAGAAACAAAACATTCTCTTACCCCACTTTAGGTTACAAGTTTGGCAATTTGCACTTTTTTTTTTTTTTGAGGGGGCAGGAGTAGGAGTTAGGGAGAGGAGGAAGAGGAGTGGGAGGGGAGTAATCTGCAAGAGACAGTCATTTATACCAAAGGAGTTGCAGAACAACCAGAGCACACAGGAAGAGCCACCGCGGAACCGGGGTCTCTCCTGGTGACCTCCCACAGTCCCCTCTCCTCTCTTTGACCTCCAAGTCCTGAAAGAGAAAAGTAAGTCCATCCAAGTCCAGCAGCTCAAGTCCTCGTGAGGGTCGGTCAATCGTCAGTGTGGTGGAGGGAGGAGGGGGGGTCAAGTTACTCATGGGTTAAACTTAGGTACTACTATATATATATTAACATTAATCAACTTAATCTCATCGTCATGCTTTTAACGAGGATACGTGAAGGGCATTCTCTGGTCAGTAAGTTATTACTTCATTTACTGTTGTCAAGTATTGCTCTACGACCAACTGTGTGCTACATTATGGCTTGCAACTTGGGTTCATATTATATTTACTGTTTAATACTTTGCTACTGTACACAATACGTCAATCAGAGTGCATTGTCCACTACTAGCACTACATGCTCATCCCCACATGCGGTTCTGTACAGTATGCACACTCTGGTTCACTGTCAATGAGTACACAAACTACTCACTATGTATATAATGTACAGGGAGGAAAGTGTAGAGTGGGAGGGGAGAGGATCGGATGAAGATGGATTGGTCAAAGGGGAGAGGGATGGGAGGGATAGGAAGGAAGGTCTACACATATGTACAGTCCAGGAGCATACCAACACACACACACCAACGCTACACCCGACACCAAGGAAAGGAGAAGAGAGAAAACCAAACCAAAGATAATTACGTGAGTGGGGGAGTCGTTGTTCCCGAGCCTCTTCCTCACCACGACCCTCCTCTGCGGGGTGGGGACGAGGGTGGGGGACCTTTCGCTGTCCACTGGGTGCCCCTTGGCAACAAACTCTGCCTCCTTCATCCTCCCGCCACCAAGAGTCTGCAGGTGCACGGGAGTGTGACGGAGTTCAGAGTGAGAGCCGGGGCTGCCAATGGCAGGAGAAGGGCCCGCATGCTGCCCCACGCCTCGACCCCTTGCAACAGAACCCTTGGGGCGCAGTGGGACCCTTGAGCGGGTAGTGAAGGTGGCTGTGGTGGGAGTGTCACGTGTGGTGGAAGTGGTGGTTGATGGTGGTGGCAATGATGGTGAGGAGGATGCGGTTGTGGGGTCGAGGCCATGGGACTTAAGGTCGCCGTAGAGAAAATCTTCATCGTAGTAATAGTAATCCTCAAAGGCGAAGTTGTCAAAATGCAGGGAGGAAGGTTGCCCATGCAGGCTCCGGCCGCCCTGCGCGACCTGCGGCGCCGCGCCAGGCCGAGAGTCATGCACTAGTGGAAGAGGAGTGTCTGTGCCCTCCTTGGGCGTTCTGTGGAGACCCTCGTCATGCAAAATATCTCTCGGAGATTCAGAAAGGACCTCAGTATCATGCACCGTTAGAGAGGAAGTAGTAAGGGGAGGAGAAGGACTACTGAGGGATCCGCTGGAGACATAAGAAGTCTCTAGAGGGTTTTGGAGAGCGTCTGTCCGCTCCACTACCACCACTACCTTGGATCTGATAGCCGGGGAGGGATCTACAGTACCAGCGGCCACGCCAGGCGGCGCTGAGGTTAGGGAAGTCTCAGATACAGGTGGGGTTATTTCAGCTACTTCTAACTCAGACCCGTGCAGCGGGGATGATGGGCGAGCAGCCGTGGTGGAGGGAGGGAGAGGTGTCTGAAGGTCACTGTGTACAATGTCAACTAGAGAAGTTGTGGCTTTTTGTGTCTGTAAAGTGTCTGTCTGTGCTACGTCAGTGGTCTGTGTCACCAGGTCGCTGTGTGTCGCAGCATCACCTGTCTGGTAGTCCCCCCACGTCACGTCCCAGTCCTGTAGGGTATCGGAGTCACTACCGTGAGCCGCGGCCACTGGTGTTACGTAATCAAAATCGTAAGAAACAAAGTCGTCATCTGTCGCCAGGTAGTCCTGCTGTGGCGCACTACTTGACCGCGACAAACTTCTGCCCCACGCGGCGACTCTGCGACGCGCAGTCTGGTCGCCGCGGGCCACAGGCTTCCTCTCTGTCACGAGGTCGTCTGTTGCATACTCATACTGTGCGTAGTAATCATCGCCCGCTAGACTGCCTGTTTGTGGTGCGCGGCCAGTTTGTGCAGGGAAGTTGTGTTGTGTTACCGTGACATCTTGTGCAGAAGTGCCATGTTGTGTTACTATATCCTGTGCACCGAAATCACGTCCTGTTGCTGAAAGATCTTGTGCAATAAAGTCACGCTGTGTTACTGCAACTTCTTGTAAAGTATCTTGTGCAGCTGTTGGGACAGCAATTTCTGAAACAAAGTCACTTTGTGTTGCTGTGACGTCTGGTGCAGTAAAGGCACGTTGCGTTGCTGCGGCATCTGGTGCAGCAAAGTCTCGTTCACTTGCTGAACCATCTTGTGTAGTTGCAGTAACCTCTTGAGTAAAGCTGCGCTCCGTTGCTGCAACATCCTCTGATGCTGTAGGAACAATTACTTCTGCAGCAAAATTTCGCTCTGTTGCTGCTACATTCTGTGGTGCTGTTGCTGCAATATCCTGCGACGCTCTTTGTGCAACATCCTGTGACGCTGTTTGTGTAACATCCAATGACGCTGTTTGTGCAACATCCTGTGACGCTGTTTGTGCAACATCCTGTGACGCTGTTTGAGCAGCATCCTGTGACGTTTGTGCAGCCTTTTGTGATACTGTTTGTACAGCATCTTGTGACGCTGTTGATGTAACAACTTCCGCAGCAAAGCTACTGTCTGTTGCTGCAACACTCTGTGACGCTGTTACTGCAAGAACTTCAGCAAGAATATCTGCAACATCGTGTAATGCAGTGTCGACTTGTGTTGCTACATTCTGCGTGGCAAAGTCTGATGTTGCTAGATCCTGTGTGGCAATGGGTGATGTTGTTGCGTCCTGTGTAGCAGTGCTTGGTGGTGCTGACACATCGCTTGACGTAACATGTGATGCTGTCGCCGCAGCAATTTCAGCAAGGAAGTCACGTTCTACTGCTGTAACATGGTGTTCATTGGTGCCGTGCTGTGTTGCTGGCTGATGGTGTGAGACAAAGCCGCGCCGTGTTGCTGAAAAACCTTGCGGAGCAAAGTCAGGTTGTCTGGTCGTAAACTGTGGCGCGGCAAAGTTACGCCGTGTTGCTGTGGTATCGTGATCAGCAGAGCTGTGGCTCGTTGCACGACCAGAATGTGTAAAAGAGTTGTGCCTCGTCCTTGGAACACTGTGTGCGGCAAAATCACGCTGTGTTGCGCTGTCATGGTGAGTCACGATTGAAGGCTGAGTAACACGACCTCGCGATGTAGTGCGACCACGCGACGATGTGCGACCACGGGATGACGTATGTCCTTGTGATGCAGTGCGACCCCATGAAGACGTGCGTCCGCGTGATGAGGTACGACCACGCTGCGCAGTGTGGCTGCTGTGTGCAGGGAACCTACTCTGCGTTGCTTGATTACTATTGTAATCGTAGTCCGTGTCCTGCCCAGCATAGTCTGTGTATGTCCAGTAATCTCTGTCTGCCGCTCTGCCACCCGTGCTGTAGTAGTCTGTGTAGCTGGGATAGTCCCCGTAGTCCGCATACTGGCCATCCTGCGCTATGTAGTCTGTGCTTCCCGCCTGGCTGTCGTGCCTAGTTCGACCACTCGGGGCTACACGGCCGCTCTGGGTCACAGCGACATCTTGTGTTACGTGGTCAGCCTGAGTCACAAGGCCAGCTAAAGCTGCTTCCACATTTTTAATTACATCATCATCTGGTATCACCGATGCACGCTGAGTCACTTGCTCCTTTTGTGCCACTGGACTCGCTGGAGTCACAGAAACTTCTAGAGCCACGCGGCCAACCTGTACTGTAGAGTCATCTATGGGTGTTGGGACATCCTGGCCCGCAGAAACTTCATGTTCCACCTGGCTGTCCAGGGCTACTCTGTCATCCTGGGTGGCATGGCCGTCTAGTATTGCGTGGCCCACTTGTGCTGTCAAGTCCGCTTCTGTTACAAAATCTGTCTCGGTTACAAGACCATCCTGTGATGTGGCGTCTGGCTCTGTCACATAATCAACACTGGTCACCTGGCCATCTTGGGCTGTGAGGAGAGCTTGGGTCACGAAGTCAGTTTCCGTCACGTAGTCTGTATTTGCCACAGAACTAACCTGTGTCACGGAATCCTGTTCAGTTACTTGGCTGTCTGGTGCTGCATCGCTTACCTGTGCCGCGCGGCTGTCCTGAGTCACTACATCTGCCTCTGTTACATAGTCCGTACTGCTCACCTGTTCTTCCTGCATTACAGATTTTATCTTTGTCACAAGATCTGTACTGGTGATCTGACCATCTTGCATCACACGATCCGTGCTGGTGCCTAAACCATCCTGAATTACAAATTCTGTATTAACGACTAGACCATCCAGTGTCTCACCATTTGATCTGGTGACCTGATCAGCCTCAGTCAAAACGTCTGTACTGGTGACCTGATCAGCCTGAGTCACATCGTCTGTACTGGTGACCTGATCAGCCTGAGTCACTAGGTCAGTGTCAGTAACTTGGTCATTCTGAGCCACATGATCTGCACCTGTGCCTTGGGCGGTCTGTGCCGCATAGTCCTGAGCATAGTCTTGCGTGCCATAGTACTCATAATCGTAGGTGCCGTAGTCATAGTAATCGTGCGACACAAACTTATCCTTTGACAGCAAGTCGCTCTGAGTCAGCACGTTGCCGTGGATGACTTGGCCGTGGGCGATGGAGGCGGCTGGTTGCACAAAGTCGGTTACCGTGGCATGTGCAGCGAGAGGAGCAACGTTTTCTTCAAGTACATGGCCACCGTGCACCCACAGGTCACGTCGCGCTCCTAGATCGTGGGAACCACCGTCGCCCAGTAGTGCCTCGATGCGTGATACTATATTGTCTGGCTCGCTAAGGTGTGGCGGCACAGCGTGGTGTGGCTCGATCGAGCGGGGCGGCTCTGAAGTGGAGCTGGGTGTAAAGCGTGACTGTGTGATGTGTATAGGTGCTATGTGGTGTCGTTCTGTCAGCTGCTGTTGTGGTTCTGTGGTGTGATGCTCTGTGGGATAGTCGACCTCCCAGTAATCTAGTTCTGTAAAGTCTTGCTGTGTTGTGGGATCAAGTTTTGCATGCTGGTCTCTGTTGTGGTGTTCCGTGTCAAGTTCAGGTGTGGAGTGTTGCTGTAGTGTAGTGCTGTCAGATGTCAAGTGATGTTTTCCTGATGTTGTTGTAGTGGCAATGGTGGTCGTTGTTGAAGGTAGTTGCGTCTGTTCTGCTGTTTGTTTAGATTGGTCTGTGGTGTGGGTAGTGAGTACCTGCTGCGCGGTGTGGTCTGAGGGCGTGAGCTCCTTCCCCCGTCCTCTTACATTCGTCCCGGTGTTTCGTACAAAGTCATTTTTCGTGTGGCTGGAGGCGTCGGTCGCCGCCACTGTAGTTTCATCATACAGGAAATCATCGTCATAGTAATAATAGTCTTCTATCGCGAAATCACCGAACACCCCTGCTACTGAAGAGGAGTCCGCGAGGTGTGAGGGTTCCTCGTTCGGTACGACCGCGGCGTCGCCAGCCATGGCCGGCTCTGTGGTCTCCTCGAAGATTGCATCAGTGCCAGGAACGTCTGAGGCTTCCGTGGGAGGCTCAGTGATCGGCTCCTCGGTGGCCACGTCGTCCAGCTGTGCTGCAACCTCCGGGGACACCCTGATGGGGTTGAGTCTGGGCACAGTGTGCACCGGCTGTGGCCTGAACTCTGGCACTTCCAGCAAGGAGAACAGGTTGCCGGGGATCACGTGCGCCATAGCCTCTGCTTTGTCAGCTGTGATAACCCTCTGAGGGATAAGTCTATGGCCCGCCGAGACTCTCCTGCGAGACGAGGACACTCGCGTGCGAACTGGCGACTCACGGATGCGGCTACGCGGCTCACGGCGGTAGACTCGCTGGTGGGGGATCTCCGAGATGTCATTATAGGTCCCGCCATCAAGAGATTGAGTTAAGTACAAGTCAGAAAGTGTTAGTGTAGCTAAGTCAGGCTTGTCAGTGCCCAGCGCCTCTGCCTCCCCCAAGGCGGACAGCGAGAGGTGCTCCGCTTCGGCACCGGAATGAGGCAGCCCTGCCGAGGAAGGAGCCGCAGTACCCGGAGAATGAGTCAAACCATCATGCAACAGATTCTCCACAGCATTGTCTGCGGAAGAGGGCGTTACTGTGGACTCTGACGTTGGTGGAGGCACCACCAGCGACGGGGAGCTGCTGGGGGGCGAACTTACGGGCGGGCTGGTCACCTCAGGCTCCTCGGGGACGAAGGGCTCCTCTGTGGCGGGCGTGGCGGGAGTGGCGGGCCGCTCTCGTTGGATCGTGACGTACCTGGTGGGAAATAAACTCTATTCACTACAAAGTCAAGGCGCCACACAGCCCCGTAGAGAGTGACAGGGCGAAATCCGGCGGCGTGTTGGAAAACTGCATTAGTTACTTAAGGAAAAAATATCATCATTCTGAAAAAAAAAACTGCTGAGCACGAAAGCTTAAAAAATTAACACAATTATTTTTAGAAGCGTTGAATGAAGCTGAGCAACACATGGATCACCAGACAACACACAATATAGACAACACCGATGGCGGTGAGATGTTGCAGGAATCAAAAGCAACACACAGACACGCATCGGAAGACAGGGGTGGTTTAGCACAAAAGAGCAATAATATGTTAAGGAAATCAAAGGCGCCAATACAAAGCAACAGGTCAGGGAGTCAGGAGGACAGTGTGAGAAGTCGTGAGTCGATGCATGAAGAATGTTAAAAGACAAAGACTGAGGCAAATGGCTGTTAGTGGAGCGCTGGTTCTCCGTCTTGATCGGAGGCCAGTTGGTGTGCTCCGCTGAAACAAACGCAACAATCACAGACAGGAAGCAAATAAAATAAAGCCAGAATAAAGCAACGACCCGCGGCCCAGCGAGGCAACTCTGCTCAGCACAGTCAGGATACCTGGGTGTAACGGGAGCTCTGCCCTCCAGATCTTCTGCCGCACTGACTGTGGCCTCAGTGACGGAGGAGAGAGGAAGAGTGGCGGTGGGAGAGAGTCGGGTGCGGGTTATGGTCACGTACTCAAGAGTTGGTTCCGTCGGGAAAAGACTGTCGGCTGCCGGCGTCACTCTGCTGGACGTCGCTGGACGAACCCTTTCAATGACAACATATTCGAGGTCTCCTGTGGCAGGGTCTGCTTCTGTTAGGCTCTCCTCTTGGGTAGGGCGGCGATCTGCGGCAGGGCGCTGCCTCTCGATGGTACTGTACTGGCGGTCTCCGGTAGCCGGAGCTTCTTGCCTCGTCTCGCTCTCCTGCTGGGCAGGACGAGCGGCAGGGCGTTGTCTCTCGATGGTGGCGTACTGGCGCTCTCCTGTGGGAGGAGCAGCTTGCCTCGTTTCGCTCTCCTGCTGGGCAGGGCGAGCTGCAGGACGCTGTCTTTCGATAGTGGCATACTGGCGCTCTTCTGTAGGAGGTGTTACTTGCCTTGGCTCAGTATCTTGCTCTGCAGGGCGGCTCTGAGCTGCAGGACGCTGTCTTTCGATAGTGGCATACTGGCGCTCTTCTGTAGGAGGTGCTACTTGCCTTGTATCGGTGTCTTGCTCAGCGGGGCGACTCTGAGCGGCAGGGTGCTGTCTCTCGATGGTAGTGTATTGGCGCTCTCTTGTGGGCGCGTCGCTCTCCCTAGGCTGTGCAGCCTGTTCTGGCTCGGCCGCGGAAGTGGGACGGTCTCTCGTAATGGTGGTGTATTGTGGCCGAGCGTTGTCCGAGCCGCGCACATCCTGACGGCCGGTACTGACGGTGTCCTCAGTGGCGGGCGCTGGTGTCTGAGGTCTGTGGATGATGAAGCAACATCTTAACTTCTCATAATGAGGGACAGTGGTGGGGCGTGGGGAGAAGGCGTGAAAATAACTGACAGTGTTCAAAGAAGAATATGTAATACACAGATTGAGAGACACTGGTAGGGGGAAAGACACTGGCCGTGAGAAGAGGAGGGAAAAATTCAAGGAAACATTAACCTCTATTAGAAAACAAAAGATGGAGGGTGGGTGGGTGGGTGGGTGGGATTTTGTTGAGGGAACTTACATACCTGTCGCGACTAATGGAGCTGTACTGGGGACGGGTGCGGCCTCCTAGCCTGGCACCGGTGGCAGTGTCCTGGGTCTCTGGGGCCTCGGTGGCGGTGGTTGGGCCTTCGGAGAACTGATTACCGCCTGAATTTTGGAATCTGGAGAATCAGGTGAAGGAGAAGGATGAGGATAAGGAGGAGGAGGAGGAGGAGGAGGAGGAGGTGGAGAAGGAGGAGGAGGAGGACGAAGAGGAATAGGAGGAGTAGACGGAGATGATGATAAAGCAGTAAGATGGAATAGAAGAAAATATATATTTATAAAAAAACAAAAAAACAAGATGGAGACAAGTACGAAGACAACGGGGAAATAAAAACAAGAAGGATTAGGAAGTTATTAAAAAAAAAACAACAACGAGAAGCAGAGATAGCAAAAAAAAAAAAAAAAAAAAAACACCATTAGGAAAATTACAAACAATAAATCAAAACTAAAAATTCACAATACCTCACACTACAAAATAAACATACTCTAACATCTCCTCTTCTGTAATATCTCAACCTTCTATCCTGATCGCTAGTATGAGTTACGTCAAGGCCACTCTACTAGTGATCTGGCTCATCTTTAGTGAGTCTTAGTCATCCTCTCTCAGAGATTTTGGCGAAACTTTTGCTGTTGCCTTAGATATATACAGTGCCTTAGATATAGCCAATGCTTTTGACAGTCTGGCACAAAGATTATATTTCCAGATTGTCCTTCCTTCTCTCTGTAATTTCATCTCAAGTTTCGTCCCTGCCCGTTCTATTGCTGTTATGGTAGACGGTCATACACTGTTCTATAAAAAGGATTAACAGTGGTGTTCTTCATGGATCTGTCCCGTTATCCACTCTCTTCCTGTTATTCACCAATTATCTTTTAATTTAAATCATACTTCTTGTCCTATCCACTTCTACGATGATAATGCTACCCTGCTCTTTTTAAAGTTTCATTTTATTTATTTTTCTATAGACGTCCAATCCGGAAAGTAAGCAGTTCACACAGGGACGCCACGGAACGCCTGACGTCTGATGTTGCATCTCTTGCTATCTTTTACCACTATTTCTAACCCAACTGCTCTTCTGATCATGCTAATTGTATGTCTTTCCTCCTCCTGCGACCTCACTGCATAAGACTTTCTTCTTTTCTCTTACCCCTATTCTGTCCAACTCTCATAGAGATAAGCAGTACTCTAAATCTTTCAAAGCTGTATGGTAAACTCTGGAACTCTTTACCTGTTTCTGCATGTATTTCCTTCTTCGTATGACTCAAATTTTTTCAAGACGAAGGTTTCAAGACACTTATTTTGTATTTTTTACTATCGCTTTCGATTCAATTCTGGGACCGGAACCTGTTTTTTTTTTTTTTATTGCAGTTTTGTTGCCCTTAGCCGGTGCTCTTTCTCTACACACAGTGAAAAGAAGAGAGAGAAAAAAATAAACTTAGAACGACAAGCAAATTACGCCACTTACTGTCTCCCAGCAGTGTTTGGAGACTCTTCTGCCGGCGGTTCCTCATCGTAGTAATAGTCGTAGTAGTAATCTTCCTCGTCTTGGTAGTAGTCGTCGAGGTAAGAGTAGTCAACAGGGATCTCCGTGGTGGTGGGGATGGGAGTGGAGGGACCCTGGGTGGTGGCGCTGGCTCCTCCTCTGTTCCTCTTGGTGGTGCTGCATTTGGCTCGCGTTGGGTGGTCGCAGCCGTCGATCGTTTTGCTGAACACGAGGTCTGAGGGAGGGAGAAATGATGGGCTCTTTGTGGGAGGTATGAAAGATAAATGCATGAAGGGAGGAGGGAAGGAAAGGAAGGAATGATACATCAAGGAAGGAATGAAGGGTGACTATGTTAAGAAAGAAAGAAGTGAAGGACAAAGGGAGTGAAGCATCAAAAAAGGAATGAAGGATGAATGTATTAAGTAAGAAATAAGTAAATAACGAAAGAAAGAAAATAATAGAGGAGTGATCTATTCAAGGACTGGGAGATGAAGGAAACAAGAAAGAAAAAAGGAAAAAGGGATAATATAAGGTACTAAGGAATGAATGAAAAAGTACGTTAAGAAAGAAAGAAGGAAGGATAGACAGATGAATGCACCGAGAAAAATATATATAAAGGGAATGAAGTAATAAAGAAGAAATGAAGAATGAAATGCACTATAAAAAGAGAGGAAGAAAATAAGAGGGTGAGGAATAAGAAAAAAAAAAGAAAATTGTGGTTCGTGACAGCAAGCGTGAGGCAGGAGTGTGTCAGAAGCGTGATGCTCACCGGAGGGACAGGTGAAGGTGTGGGCCACAATGCCGAGCCCAGAAGCCCCGGAGTCCAGACACCAGTAATATTTGTGGCAGTCGTCGGGATTCGGGAAGAAGCCCTCACGACGACACGCGAAACCTGAAGTGAAGGAAACCATGCATAATTTAAGCGATGTCTGTGAAAATATGATAAACTGACGAATAAATGAGTGAATCGACAAATAAGGAAATAAATGAATGAATGAATACAATAAAGAAAAAAAAAAGCTAAGAATAAAAGGACTACTATAGCATAAATTATAGTACTAGTGGTAGTGGCAGTAAGAGAAAATACTGAAGACAATAATGACGGTGAGAATAAGAACAAGAATATGAACAAAAATATACAGGGAAATTAGTAACACCGTCTTCTTCTATTACTACTACTACTACTACTACTACTACTACTACTACTACTACTACTACTACTACTACTACTACTACTACTACTACTACTACTACTACTACTACTACTACTACTACTACTACTACTACTACTACTACTACTACTACTACTACTATATCCCTATCAATCACCCACTAGCACAATCAATCAATCAGTCATTCAATATATCTATCCATCCATTCATGCACCGAACCATTCATCTACGAAAACACAGGGGCCCTTACTGGAGACCGGGCTGGGGGTGGTGGGAGGAGGCGGCGTGTGCAGGGGATGGATGGTGGTTGTGGTGGTTCGCTTGCTACCTTGTCGTCGCCTGGTGCCTGGTCGTCGCCTGGTGCTTGGGTCCCGACGAGTGGATGCAGTCGTAGCGGGCCTATTAATGGAATGAGAGAGTGTGTGTATGTATATATGTTTGAATATGTATGTGGTTGGTTAGTTGTATTTGCCTCCACTGACTTGGTATGTATTTATCCGCATATATTTTGTGTTTACCTTCGTGTGGTGGTGGTAGTGGTGGTGGTGCTGGTCGTTCGTCTGTTCTTGAGGCGGGCGGACAGGCTGACGGGACGGCGAATTCTGGTGGAAGGGAAGGCAGTACGTGAGGCAACCAAACATACACGAAAGAAGAAAATGTGAGGAAAAAAAAAAAAAAAAAAAGGAAAGAAAAGTGCAAAAACTGAACTACTGTTGCCATACACAAGGTAAAAAGAAATATATAGGGAAAGGAAATAAACATGAACAAACACCGATAACTGAATTAAAATCAAATGGAAGACTAAATCAGTAATGAGCTTTTAGTGTGACAAACATTCTAATCTGCCTGAGCAAAACATGGCTGACAAGCATGCGTCACATAATACCTGTTCCTTTTTCCGCTCATGAATATGTCGCACCTGTTATCAATTAATCAAACAACGAACGTGCATGTTTAGGTAATAAAAATACACAAATAAAAACATCCGCTTAAGCATCAAATTTCTACGTTTAGTGGACAAACATGCAATTAATGTCATTATTCTTATTATTAGTAATGATGGTAACACTTGTGATGTTGATGCAGGAAAACATGACGGAGATAATGGTGTCCTCTCATCACCACACGTCAATCATTGTGCATCATACTACCGTTATCGCTGCTATCTCACCACTCAACGCGATCACTTGTACCTACCAACACAACCACTTAAGTCTTTATCTTGCATATCACCACTTACACACACACACACACACACACACACACACACACGTCACGGTTAGCTTAAGAGAATCACGATAACACTAGGAATTTCAATTAAAGATGGTGTAAACTCATGATAATCAGTCTAAGAGAGACCATCACTGAGGAATGAACCTTGACAGTGCACTGACTTTAGTACACCAGTTTGACACATTATTGATCAGGCCACGTAAATCACCAAGACTGATGATTTATAGCCTTCTTTTACTACACCCGCATACACATACATGTACACACATCACTAACACCACATCCTCACTAGCCAGTAGCTACCAACTTCCTGCATCACACCACCCACCACTACACACCACTACCACGTATAGATAATCCTCACACTACATTACACCACACACACATCACACACATCCACCTCTACACCTACACCACACTTAACACATTACTACCAGGATCAAGTCATCACATCCCAACACAATACAAGGCAGAGCTAACATTGTAAGGTCATTCGTGATGGAGTCATGCATGGTACAGACGTCAATGGTGTTAAATTCATGCACGTGTTAAATTATTACGTCCTGGTGAGGTTAATGATAAACTTCTGGTGTCATTGATGATAAAATGGTGTTATTGTTGATGTTCTCCGTTATTACGAATTCCGCCAGCTCTGAAGACATGCAGAGATAGAAAGACAGATATATATATATATATATATATATATATATATATATATATATATATATATATATATATATATATATATATATATATATATATATATATATATAGATAGATAGATAGATAGATAGATAGATAGATAGATAGATAGATAGATAGATAGAGAGAGAGAGAGAGAGAGAGAGAGAGAGAGAGAGAGAGAGAGAGAGAGAGAGAGAGAGAGAGAGAGAGAGAGAGAGAGAGAGAGAGAGAGAGAGAGAGAGAGAGAGAGAGAGTTGAAAAGAGAAAGCTTGGAAATGTGATAGCGGAAAAGAAGAAAAATGTTGATTTGTTGGAATTCCTGTTTTGATTAATGTTTGTTTGTTTGTTTGTTTATGTTTGTTTATTAATGCAGTAGTAGTAGTAGTAGTAGTAGTAGTAGTAGTAGTAGTAGTAGTAGTAGTAGTAGTAGTAGTAGTAAGTAGTAGTAGTAGTAGTAGTAGTAGTAGTAGTAGTAGTAGTAGTAGTAGTAGTAGTAGTAGTAGTAGTAGTAGTAGTAGTAGTAGTAGTAGTAGTAGTAGTAGTAGTAGTAGTAGTAGTAGTAGTAGTAGTAGTAGTAGTAGTAGTAGTAGTAGTAGTAGTAGTAGAGAATATCACATTGGGTTGTCACAAAGAATGATGTTTACAAATAATGAAAAAGAGGCCGAGGACGAAGACAGAAACGGGAGCGAGAAGGACGAGGAGAACGAGGTAGCAAGGTAACTGTCCATCACGCATCACAGAAAATATGTGGAATAAAAGGAAAATAAGGATGAAATAAGATGTATAAAAGTTACAACATAAAGCAAGAATCAAACTGAAAAAAAAGGAAAAAAGGATGAAATATGAACAGAGAAACTGATAAAAGTAAATGAAGAAAGATTATAAATTAATACATGATAAAATTTAAACATAATTTAGTAAATAACCAACCAGCTTTAAAATGACAATGACAAAAAAAAAAAAAAATGATAAAAAGAAACTCATTTAAAAACCACAGCGAAGCAAATGCTTAATTGAAATAGTTAATTAACACACATATTATAAACACTACATTTCCCAATTAACATTTATATCAATACACAAACATTCCTCTACGCATAAATGCAATGTCACCTCTAAACAACTCAAAAAAACATAAAAACCTACGAAACATAATTAAACAGAAGCACGTGCGGGGTTTGGGAGCTGGATTGGAAGCAAGAAGCGGAGCATTCATCAATACGTGTTATGGAATGTACACAACGATACATCCTTGGCGAGGCGATAAAGGAGGATGCGAATACAGGGGCATGTCCCAGTACAGTCGCCTCTATACCTTTCCCCAGGGGCACTCTGTCGAGTCTCCTCCCTGGTGCGAGTCCTGGAGGGTGCTTGGGTGTCCTGGTTACGATCTCGAGTGCGGGTCCGTGTGCGAGTTCGCGGCCTGCTGGTGGTTGTGGTGGTGGTGGTGGTGATGGTGCGGGAAGCGGGGCGTGTGCGAGGTCTGGCTGGGCGGCGGCGTCTTGTTTCGGTCTCTTTGGTTGGAGGCTCAGGTACTCTGCAAGTGTGTATGATGCATGTGTGTGTCTGGGAGGCGGTGTGTTTTGTGTGGTGCGGTGTTGATGGTGGAAAGGGACATGGTGTGTGTGTGTGTGTGTGTGTGTGTGTGTGTGTGTGTGTGTGTGTGTGTGTGTGTGTGTGTGTGTGTGTGTGTGTGTGGGTACTATCACTGGTGCATGAGATCAGAGCGGATCATACAATCACCACCATAGCACAGAGCGGCCGCTGCATGCATCGTTAACCTTCCACGTGGACAACAACCCTAAATACTTACCGACAAGTCCTGACGTGTTTAATCTACGCATTACTGAGAAAAGTAAGGGAAGGGCTGCATTATAACCGTAAGACATTTAGGACTCTATAACGGCCACGAGGCATCTAAAAAATCATGACATAGCTGAAGACACTAAACAGGAGACGAGACTTACTGTTGTGCCGGTGCGGGGGCCTTCTGCAGGTTTCTAGCTTCGTTCAGGGCCTCGTCAACGTCTCCCTCAGTGCCGAAGAGAGCCTTCTTGCCGGCCTCGATCAGTGGGTATTGCTCACCGTTACAAATGCCGCGGAAGTCGTCATTGTCCAGACTCCAGTACATGATTCCTCCCAGACCGTTCTCTCTGACGTACTCCGCCTGCAGGGATCAAACACGTGAGGGGAAGGAAAAAAACACAGAAGAGATCACTCTTATCCGGGTTTACCTCCTGCAAAAAGGAACGATTAAGTATTTTCAGACGCACACAAAAGGAGGTTGGCGCACGGCCGGCGACACGTGAAAAAGTCTGCTATTGTCGTCTCACGGGGGAAAAGAGAGAGAGAGAGAGAGAGAGAGAGAGAGAGAGAGAGAGAGAGAGAGAGAGAGAGAGAGAGAGAGAGAATAAATGCCTGATTCTTTTCACTACTCCAGATGGTCACGAGAAAGCAATAAACTATTTTTATACCTCTCTACTGTTTAGAATTAGTAAGTAATCTTTTTTATGACATGAAGCGAAAAAATGAGTCATTGCGAAAAGCGAAATAATTCTATAAAAGAAAACAGGAAGTAAAGATCTTTGTGCTGAGTCAGTGTTGTAGCCCCGGGCATCTCAATATTACTTGCCGCTGAAACCTGCTAAAGGCATAAAGTATTTAGAGTATCGTTTCCATTCAGTCTCAACTCCTTTAGCTCGCTACTCTGGCCGCTGACATCCAATAAAGGCACGAAAAGTTATTATATCACTTTTTTTCCCCGTTACAGAACTCTTATGATTCACTCCAAGCGTTATGTACAGTACATTAGCCTAGCTCACCTTCCTGGCCACGATCTTCTCGTCGTCGTAGCCCACCCACTGGTTCCCGGAGAAAGCGTAGGGTCCGATTCGGCGCGGGAATGGTTTCTTGACAGACCATCCGTGGGACGCAATGTTCTCGCACACCTGCAGGAAAAAAAAAAAAAAAAACTTAGATACACAAAGAAATGAAAGAAACAACGAATTGACAAAAACAACAACAACAACAACAACAACAACAACAACAACAACACCCTGTTTCTATCTAACAATTTTTCTTTTCAGACATACAATTTTGGAGAGCAGCTTTGTTTATTTGTCTATGAACACTGATCCTATTCTATCTTGTAGCTCCTTCACAATAATAAACTCAAACATATTCATGCCTTCTTTGAATACTTATAGAATAAACCAAAAGAATCAATCCATGCATCTGTAGGCCTGTTAATGTAGCAATGACTTTTAATCCATTTGTTTCTCTTCACCTCACCTCATAGAAAGCCATGAATCCCTTTTCCCGCGTGTATTTGCCCTGCTCGCCGGGACCGTCCGCTGAGGCTCCAAAGTCGGTGAAGTTTCCGTCGATCAGGGTGTAGGAACGGCCGTAGGTTGGAATGCCGATGACCAGCTTGTCCGCGTCTGCCCCGAGCTCTATGTAGTACTTCACTGTCCAGTCCTGAGGCGAGTGTTGAGGTCTTAGATACACGTCTGCAGTTTAGATCTCTCATTTCTTCTTGGTTTTTGTGTAGTAACTCTTGTTTAATTATAACTACGAGTGTGTGCGAGTTGCCTTTAGTTTGGTTGATGGGTATTCAAATAATTAGAGATAAAAAAGTAGCTATATAAGTAAATAGGTAGGTAGTAGATTAATAGACAGAAGGGTAAACAGGAATGAAAATGAACATTTTGCTGAATATAGATAAAAATCACATAAAAATAAGAAACACACACACACACACACACACACACACACACACACACACGGCCCGGTAGTTCAGTGGTTAGAGCGCTGGCTTCACAAGGCAGAGGACCGGGGTTCGATTCCCCGGCCGGGTGGAGATATTTGAGTGTGTCTCCTTTCACGTGTAGCCTCTGTTCACCTAGCAGTGAGTAGGTACGGGATGTAAATCGAGGAGTTGTGACCTTGTTGTCCCGGTGTGTGGTGTGTGTCTGGTCTCAGGCCTATCCGAAGATCGGAAATAATGAGCTCTGAGCTCGTTCCGTAGGGTAACGTCTGGCTGTCTCGTCAGAGACTGCAGCAGATCAAACAGTGAATTACACACACACACACACACACACACACACACACACACACACACACACACGCACGACAGGAATACGCAAGAAAAACCAGATGAGGTACCAATCAACACTCTGACACAGTACCACATTGAGTTGGGCGTTCCAGGCGTACTCTGAGGTGCCGGGCGGTTGCATGAGGGACGCGTGGTGGTTCACGGAGGGCTCGTAGGCGCTGTGGTAGTCATAGTTCAGGATGTTGATGAAGTCGAGATCTCTGCGGAAGGATGCAAAGATGAGAAAACAGCTGCGGTACGTTCATCTATTTCTTTTTTTCCTTTCCTTTTGTTTTCATGTACAAGGGAGGTACAATAAATGCAGAAACAACTAATGGAGAAATGATATATTTAACAGTCTCTCATTTTAAAGAAGAAAAAAAGAATACGTATAGAAGGGCGCGGTAAAACAAGAAAAATACGGTTTACCAGAGAGGCATTGTTATTTATACGTACTGAGAGAGACTAAAGAATTAAAGGACGAAAAATAAGGAAAAAAAAAGGGCAAGGAAAAAAGGTGAAAGCAGGTTTAAAGGATAATGCTTCTATCTAGAAAGAATAAGTTATAAGAATAAAAAGAGGAGATTGGAGAAAAGGAACAAAAATAACATGGCGAAAAAATAATATAAGAAATTACCAATACTTACCAATACTCTAAGAGAGAGAGAGAGAGAGAGAGAGAGAGAGAGAGAGAGAGAGAGAGAGAGAGAGAGAGAGAGAGAGAGAGAGAGAGAGAGAGAGAGAGAGATGAGAGAGAGAGAGACTAACATCTACATCATCTACCCAATGGAGGAAGTAAAAAAACCAGATGAAAAAGAACAAGAGTGCGGAAGAATATTAGCACTCTGTATTAGTGCGAGGAATGAGATCAGTACACGAGGAAAAAAAAAAACATAATTCCATCTTACGAGAAGGATAAGGTACAGAAGGACGAAAAAAGTGCTATCGTGTAGAGTACTTGATCACTACGAGAAAACATGATTCTGAAGAAAAAAAAAAAAAAAAAAAGAAATCGAAACTACAGAAAAAAGAACAACAGGTCAATGTAAGAAAAACAAAAAAGCAAAAACAAAGGAAAGAGCAAGGAAATCATAATAAAGAAACAGATAAACGCACGGGGAAAAAGAATAGTGAAAAATAAAGACAGAATAAGTAATATCAAGTAGAATGAGTAATCAAAGTGAAGAAAGGGAGGAGAGGGAGAGAAAGGAAGCGTTATACATATTGCAACATACCTGGTGAGAGAGGGAACGTCGTAACCTTTGTCAATGTAGTTCTGGCCAGCGGGGACTGCCATAGTGAGCAGCAGACGGCCCGCCTTCACCTTCTTGCCCTCATCCTCGAAGGCTGCGCGGAGTTCCTGTGTGGAGGAAGAAGAGACTGTGTTGACAATAATGGAGTGAATAGGAAAAATTGTCTCGTAGCAGTAAAGTGAAAGAGGAAGCGAGAAACACGAATAGCATGTACAGATTGTCGATAAGTTAATAGAATGCATATGATGACTTTAATGAAATGACAAGAAAATAGAGTTCCTGTGTAGAGGAAAAGGATACAGCGATGATAAGGATGAAATGCGTAAGATAGTTGGATTAAGACTGACAATTAGATAAGGAAAGAGATGCTGAATTCGTCAAAAACAACAATTATGGTAGCGATAGTACAATGAATAATGAAAAAAGGGAATATAAGATTCAAAGTGAAAGAAGAAAAGGACGAGACACTTTAGGCTGAAAAAATAAATTGATGAATAAAATGAACAAACAGAAATAAGAATAAACAAATAAAAGGAGCAACAGCAGAAAAAGCCTTTATTAAAACACTAATTCGTCACTCACGTTCACATTGTTCACATCATTTCAATGGATGTTATTTTTTCATACACACACACACACAACTAATCCTGTCTTGTCTACTTCATCGAACTTCTTTTAGTCTGATATGTTTGACCTTCTACTCTCATTTTCAATCAGTTGTCGACCTTTCAAGATTGGCTTTTACTTGTGTTTGCATTTTTCTCTTTTATTCTAACACTTATTCAATTCCTCATATTTATAATCTATTTTCAATATATATATATATATATATATATATATATATATATATATATATATATATATATATATATATATATATATATATATATATATATATATATATATATATATATATATATATATATATATATATATATATATATATATATATATATATATATATATATATATATATATATATATATATATATATATATATATATATATATATATATATATATATATATATATATATATATATATATATATATATATATATATATATACATTTAACGTTTAGTTCCAATGAACATTCAACATTATTAGTATAATCCCACCACTCATACACACTTCTTTTTACTTCACTTCCCTTTTTGAAATATTTCTTTATTTGATTTCTTTTCCATAAAATTAGCACCAAACAGTGAAAGTCTAAATTTTCACAAATATTTATTTTCTCCCTCCACATCCTATCTAATACACTACTATACTTGACTTTTTCCTTTTACTTTCATTCAACATCTACCACTAAAAGTATCTTATATACTAATTCTTAATTTCCTGCTCCAGTTCCCTTTTCAAAGTATTATTCATTTGACTTTTACCTACAATCACCATCGAACATTAAAAAGCCAACTCTTAACTCTTGCCTTCTTTCAACAATTAACATTGTAAGTCTAATCTCATACTCTTTTGTTTAACCTCTAACTCCTCCCAATCATCTACAATTACAAGACTTTCTAATTTCTAGAGTCAAGCAAGCTCGTCACGTGTCACCACTGCTGCGTACATCGCTAACCTGCAAGTGTAGATATCTAACCCACAATGTTTCAGGGACAAAAATATTACGTGGCTCATTATGTAGGTCCACCTCACGACCTCGGCTCTATCAGCAGTGCGTTTTAACCGATTTAGATAGTGGACTGATAGTGGTGGTGGTGGTCGTGGTGGTGATTATGATGATGGTGGTGGTGCTGGCAATTGAAGTAGTAGTAGTAATAGTGTAAGTGATGGATGGACAACTACACACACACACACACACACACACACACACACTCTCTCTCTCTCTCTCTCTCTCTCTCTAGGTTGCGTTAGGTATTTCGAGATAATTATTGTGAACTATAACAGCAATGAAGCAAGGAGGAAGAGAAGGAGGAGGAGGAGGAGGACCACCAGGAGGGCTATAAGGAAGGATACGAGCGCGAGCGCGCACGCACACACACACACACACACACACACACACACACACACACACACACACACACACACACACACAGAAGACCAAAAGATGAAGGAGCAGGAAGAAGAGGAGGAAGAGGGAAGGAGGCAAAAACACATCCAGCAAAATCAGAAGAATTTGTGAAAAGAGAATAAAGGAAGAGGAAGAGGAAGATCATTACTTGTTTGGCTGTATGAAGAAAGTTATAATGATTCCAAGGGCAAGAGGAGGAGGAGGAGGAGGAGGAGGAGGAGGAGGAGGAGGAGGAGGAGGTGGAGGAGGAGAAGGGGAGGAGGTCTTACGGAACTTCAATGATGCATCTGAGTCAACCATGGAAGATATCTCTCTCTCTCTCTCTCTCTCTCTCTCTCTCTCTCTCTCTCTCTCTCTCTCTCTCTCTCTCTCTCTCTCTCTCTCTCTCTCTCTCTCTCTCTCTCTCTCTCTCTCTCTCTCTCTCTGTGGACCAAACACTAACATACACACACATACAGACAAACAGACACACAGACGACAAGGAACGGTGGTCTGGTGGTCCCGTCCCGTTACAATACGTAGTTAGTCTTTCAACATCGTGGATTTGGCAAGATATTATTGGCGGTGGTGGTGGCGGCGGTGGTGGCGGCAGTGATGGTGGTGGTGGTGGTGGTAACGAAATAATTAACACATCCTATTTCTTTCTTTCTTTTCTTTTTTCAATCCTTGGTATTTCACGTTTTAATTGAGTCTATTTTCCGTGACAATCAAGGTGGTATTTCGTTTTTGTCTTGGTTCTCGCTAATGTATCTGACGCAATGTACTGTGCTTGTATGTTAGAGAAAAAAAAAAAGGGATAACTCAAGAATTCAATGAAGGTGATGGAGTACTGTTAGTGAGGTCAAGAGGTAATTAGGAAAGCGGGAACAATACTGATAAGTTTGTGAAGGGCGGAGGTAGGAAGTGAGGGACGGAGGAACACAACAACCCACCCACTCGCCACCAAACCCACCCACCAACACCCTCCACACACACCCACTAAGCTAATTAGGGAAGCGGGGACGTTTTTGATAAGTCTATGATGATCGGAGGGAGGAAGCAAAAGACGGAAGAACACAGCTATCCGCCCAACAACCCACGAACCTACACTCTCCACACATACATATACGGTCCACCCACCCACCAAATTCACAACACCCTCCACACACACACACTAAATCTCTCACTATGTGCTCTCGCCTTGAAACTTCCCGTCCCCCAAAAACACAGGCTCCCCTCGCCCCTCCAGGCTCCGCAGCAGGCAGACAGACAGGCGGGCGGGCAGGTGTCAGGTGGCGAGGCTAAGTAATTAGTGAGCGATGATTGTATTGCATTGCACCACCAAGAGACTTTGTTAAGAAATTCCACGAACGTTATGATGATTACAACTAAGTACACTGCCTCCTCCTCCTCCTCCTCCTTCTCCTCCTCTTCCTCCTCTTCCTCCTCCTCACCTTCTTCTCTTGTAGTTGTTTTTGTTGTTGTTGTTGGGTTTCTTTTTCGTTCTTCTTGTTCTTGCTCTCCTTGCTTTTCTTGTTCTTGCTCTTTTCTTGTTCTCTTTTACCTTCTATTTACATTCTTTCTACTTTTCCTTCTCTAGAAAATCATCTCAATTCCTTGTTAATGTTATTTTTCTTCCTGTTCTTAATGATTCTTTCTTTACTTCTCTTCTTCCTTTTCTTTCATCATCTTTTTCTTCTTCTCCTCCTCCTCCTCTATATCCTTTTCTTATGTTCCTCATTTTCTAACTCATAGTAAACCATATCGTTCTACATCTACAACGACAATAACAACAACAACAATGATAATAGCTACAACAACAACAACAGTGACAGCAACAACAACAATAACAATAACAATAGCAATAACAAAAACAACAACAACAACAACAACAACTACTACTACTACTACTACTACTACTACTACTACTACTACTACTACTACTACTACTACTACTACTACTACTACTACTACTACTACTACTACTACTACTACTACTACTACTATTCGCGACAAGCTATGCCTCCTTTTACAGCAACGTTAAAAAAAGAAAGAGAGAAAAAAAGAGAGGCCAAGAAAATAATTATGTATCGAGGACAGAATATAGAAATCATACTCTCTCTCTCTCTCTCTCTCTCTCTCTCTCTCTCTCTCTCTCTCTCTCTCTCTCTCTGCGGTACACTCCCTTAGGTGATGACGTAGCTGGTTAGAATGCCGGTAGAACAGTGAAAGTGGAAGGAGGAGGAGGAGGAGGAGGAGGAGGAGGAGGAGGAGGAGGAGGAGGAGGAGGAGGAGGAGGAGGATGGGATGGGATGGAATGAGAGAAAGGAAATGGTGTTGAAGGCTGAGAGGATACGAACATGGGAGTGTGAAAGAGGCAAAGAGGAAGAAAGATAATGAGGATGAAGAAAAGGAGAAGGATATGAAGAGGGAGAGGAAGGATGTGGTAAGTGAAGATGGAAGACGAAGAGGAGGAGCAGGAGAAGGAGGAGGAGAAAGGAAGACAACGAGACACAAAAGCAATGCAAAGAAAGGAAAGAAGAAAAGGACGATGGGTCAAAAGAGGAAGAAGAAAAAGAAGAAATAAAAGAAAGAAAGAACGAAAGAAGTAAAAGAAAGAAGAAGAAAAAAAGGAGGAAGAGAGAAGAAGACAAATGAATAACAAGAAATAAGAATAGAAAAAGAGAAAAAAAACACGGAAAAGGATAAACACAGGACAAGACACACACAAAAAAAAAAAAAAAAAAAGTGAAAGGGGATGAAGAAATAAACTCGACGTAAGAAGAAGAATAAAAAGAAAAAGAAAAAGAAAAAGAAGAAGAAGAAGAAGAAGAAGAAGAAGGAGATGGGGAAGGAGAGGGGGGGAGGGGAGAGACGGGAAGGGGGTACAAGGCAGAGAATGTTATACCTGTACCTTCACTCTCACTTAGTCCCGAAAATTTGGCGGAGAAAGTTACCTGGACTCACCCGAGGGAATTAAGAGAGGAGACGGGGGAGGGGGAGAGGGGAGAGAGGGGAGGGCAGTTAATCAAGGGGGAGGAGGGGAGGATGGCCAGCTAGGGGGCGGTTTAATGATGAAAGGTGATGAAAAGGGGTGATTTTGTGGAAGAGAGAGAGAGAGAGAGAG
>NC_059291.1:10418162-10420662 GCF_017591435.1 Portunus trituberculatus
ACCTTCGTTCTTTCCTTTCTTCCCTCATCCCTCCAACAAACAACAACAACAACAACAACAACAACAACAACAACAACAACAACAACAGTAAGAATTGGTCACTTGAAGGAATGGAGGAGGCGAGGTCAAAATGGTCATGTTTTTCTCCACTACCCTGACCTGACCTGACCCGGAATGACCTTTTAGTGACCCTCCAGCCTGTGACCTTTGACCTTTGAGCTTTGACTCGCGGTACGGGGGAGATGGTGAGGCAAAGGAAAAGATAGGTAGGATAACGTATGACTAATATATGACGTCATGCTTCTAGTGACGTCACGTGGCATTTAAAGACTCTGATTGGTGAATTAACTAGTGACGTCATAGAATTTAGTGACGTTATAGATAATTCGTAGTCTGTGATTGGTTGGTTTGAGAATAGACGTCGAAATTGCTTGAGAAAATGTTTTGAGTGTGCGAAATGAGAGAGAGAGAGAGAGAGAGAGAGAGAGAGAGAGAGAGAGAGAGAGAGAGAGAGGAGGGGGTAGGGAAGGCAGGTGAAAGATGCTCAGGTAATTGACTTCATTTTCCTTCATCGGTATTCACAAAGTTTCGCGTGCACTCACTCGCACACACACACACACACACACACACACACACACACACACACACACACACACACACACACACACACACACGACCTTTCTTTTTTTTCTGATTTTTTTTGTTTTCTCATGTAGATTTGAAACACCTGACATTTTAGTTTTAAGATTGACATAACCTTACTCTTTCTCTCTCTCTCTCTCTCTCTCTCTCTCTCTCTCTCTCTCTCTCTCTCTCTCTCTCACACACACACACCACGCAAACTTTTATAAACTTTTTCCTCAGATTTTTTCCCTTTGGATTTATGAAGATTTTTTTTTCCCTCCACCTGTTTCCCTTCTCATGCATCTCTTTATAATTTTATTCTTTAATTTCTTTCATCTTCCTTCGCGTCTTTATGGATTTTCTTGTTAGCTTATCTTTCCTTCTTTTATTCTTTTTATTTTACTTTTATCACTTTTTTTTCTTTTTTCTTTTTGTTTAGATTCCTCATTTTTCTCATTTATTCATCCTCCTTTTATTTGATTTTTTTTTCTTTCTTTCTTCTATTGAGTTGTCATTTCATTATATTCTTCGTTTCTTTGTCTTTTTTTTTGTTCTCTTTTTTTTTCTTCCTTATCGCATTTCTTTTATTTCTGCTTATTTTTTTTTTCTCTTTGTTCTGATTTTGTTTTCATCCAATCTTCTTATTTATCTTCACATTTCTCTCCCTATTTTCTTATTTCTTTTATTATTCCTTCCTTGCTTTCTTTTTTTCAGTTCTTGTTGTTGTTGTTGTTGTTGTTGTTGTTGTTGTTTTTCTTCTTTTCTTCTTTTCTTCTTTTTTTTCTTCTTCTTCTTCTTCTTCTTCTTCTTCTTCTTCTTCTTCTTCTTCTTCTTCTTCTTCTTCTTTTTTCTTCTTCTTCTTCTTCTTCTTCTTCTTCTTCTTCTTCTTCTTCTTCTTCTTCTTCTTCTTCTTCTTCTTCTTCTTCTTCTTCTTCTTCTTCTTCTTCATTAATTTCCTACTTCTTTAAATTTCTCCCTATTTCATTTTCCTCTTAATTATATACTTTTCTTCCCAACTGCAATTCCTCCTCCTCCTCCTCCTCCTCCTCCTCTGCAACCTTGACCAGTTCCTCCTCCCTTCCCTCCTTCATTCTACTCAAGGATAGCGTGATCGTGACTCCTGGAAGGATGTAGGAATCTTCTTCACTTTCCTTACGTTCCTTCCCACAACCTTTACTGTGTCTGGTTGTCCACTTGTCTGCCTGCGTCTGTTTGTCTGTGCTGTGTGAGTGTTTTGTTGGTTTGATAATGTGGCTGTGTGTCTACGTGTCTATTTGCCTTTATTTTTTTTCCTGTCTATTTGTCAGTCTATACGTGTTCGTTTCTGATTAAATTTGCCCATTCTTGCCTTCTTTTTCGTCTCTATATCTATTTCTGTTTTTTTTTTCGTCTATCTGTTGATCAGTGTCTTTATTGATGTGTAGCGTACCTGTTTCTGTCTAGTATCTGTTTGTATCCGCTTCATTTTGTCCGCCTGCGAGTCCAGTGAAGGAAGGAGGAAACAGAGGACAGGAGTGGTGTAGTGAAATCTCCAAGGACGTCTAGCGGGAAGGGAGGGAGACTGATAAATAAATAACGCTGTCGTAATTTCCTCCCTTAGCGCGTTTGTATCTTCCACTAAGACGCTCAGATTCCGCTTCTTAAGATTAATTCACTTATTGTCGCCGGGAAACGCTCTCCTATTGTTCCCTTCTTCCTCCATCTTCCCTCAGTCTCGCTTCAGAAAGGTGCGGAATTTATGGATGTCTTACACGTCACGGATTCTTAACTTTTACTTTATCTTATTAAGTTTTCGTGTGTGTGTGTGTGTGTTTCTTTTAGTGAATTGTCGTCTGCTGGAGAGAATTTGTGTTTCTTGAGTGTTGTGATTAATTTT
>NC_059291.1:10425662-10435662 GCF_017591435.1 Portunus trituberculatus
AAGCCGGGTACTCCCAGTCGAGGTCCAGCCCATCGAAGTTGTAGCGTCGCAAGTGTTTGATGGCAGAGATGATGAAAGCCTTGCGGAGTTCCGGTAGAGACACGAGCTCGCTGAACCTGCCTGAGCCTTCGTTCCAGCCTCCGATGGCCAGGAGAGTCTTCAGCCCCTTGTTGTACTGTTTGAGCCCATTGAACTTCGCATATCCGCCTGGGTTTTGATGGGAGGATGAGAGGTGAGAACAAGTGGTTAGTAATGCTGGGTTTGGTATGATTGATGGTGTTGTGTCGGTATGTGTGTGTTTGCTGCTACTTCATTATATTATTTGGTTATGTGTTTGTTGCTTTCGCTTGATTACCAGTGTGTTGTTACTGTACTGATGGTGGTGGTGTGTTAGTGGTGTGGTAGTAGTGGTGCTAATGAATTTCTGTTGCTGCTGTTGCTTATTTTGGTGGCGGTCATGGTTGTGGTTGTGGTGTTTTTGTTCATGGGCTTTGCTGTTTTTGTCAGTGTTGTTAAATTTTCTCTCGTTGTGTTTATATACGTAGTTGGTCTCGCTGATTATTTATAGTTTTGATACATAATATTCATTTCTACTTTAGTTATCATTATATAACCAACGGCAATATTCATCAACGTGACTGTTATTGTTCATTTCATCACAACAACAACAACAACAACAACAACAACAACAACAACAACAACTATTACTACTGCTACTACTGTCACTACTACTAAAATACTAGTACCACTACTTCAACTTCCCTTGACAAAACCAAACATTAAAAACAACCAAGCACACACACACACACACACACACACACACACACACACACACACACACACACACACACACACACACACACACACACACACACACACACACACACACACACACACACACACACACACACTACCCCATCACAAAAGATCCCACAAACAAGATGACCCCATAAAAGCAAAGCCTTCAAGAACCTCAAAAACGCATAAAAAACACTCAGACCCTTCGTTAGCCTCCACCAGACGTCCTTGAGCCTACAGGAACCTAAGAGAACACCTACAGGAACCTTACCACACACCAAAACCCCAACAGCCTCGCATCCCTCACATACCTTGCTCAATATCCTGGTATGAGTCGAAGGGTTTCACCTCGAACTCATCCGTCAGACCTCCGAAGGCATAGACCAGGTGAGTGCACAGGTAAGGGTTGATGTTCTGCGGGGTGTATTTAGCTACACCTTTCCGATAGACAGACCAGTTCGTGTAGTAACAGACCACTCGTCGGGGCGGGGTAGTGGTCTGCCTCCTGGCCACCTCATCTGTAAGGGAGAGGGAGAGACAGTGTTAAGATGTTGTATGTCGGAATATAAGATTATGGAGTGAAGGAAGCTGCAAGACACACCTACACGTAGTCTTAGTATGATATATGTCCACCTATTTCCACTTTACGTCCTCATCCATAAATTCATCTAATCTTCTCTCAATGCGAACTAATCTTTCAAATGTAAAGGTTGTGGTAGGTTAGTGAAGGTGGGGTTAAGCAGTGGTGTGTTGGGACGTAGACAAACGGTGGGGAGAAGGGAGATAGGGTGGTGTGACGGGAGGTTGTTGGCATGGTGATGGTGATGGAGGAGAAAGGGAGGTGTAAGAAAAGGAAAGGGAAGGGTAGATGGATGGAAAAAAAAGGAGGAGAAAGTGAAATGATGGATTGAAGAAGCGATCATAAATAGTGTTTCATGAATATGTGTTTTTTACTACTACTACTACTACTTCTACTACTACTACTACTACTACTACTACTACTACTACTACTACTACTACTACTACTACCATTACTTCTACAACTACTACAACTACAATTATTCTTCCTCCTCCTACTATTACTACTACTGCTACAACTAGATCTATCATATCCTTACAAGGCGCCTAACTAACGGTACAGGAAAAGAATTAAACTAAAAACTGTAACATACCATCATTTTTTCTCCCTCAAAATATACATATGCTTCACTCATGTCAATTTTTCCAACAGCTGGGGTCTAAATTTTTTCGGTGGCTCCTGAACGTGGGTCGGTCTTCCGCCTACGTGCTTGCAAGAGGCAGGGAGGGGAAAAAATCTACTTAGCCACGGCCTTGTTCCTTTGATATTACTACTAGATAGCCCGCCCTTGCCTCCTGCCTTATATATGTACATGCCTCCTGCCTACTTACCTTGGCTGTCCTTCACTACTGGGTCTCCTAAATGTTGCTATTCTAACTGTGGTGGTCCTACTGGCTTTCTGTGTCCTTCCCATGCCGCTCCTTCATTTAGCACTGTTGTTTGGCTAGTACTGCTACACCTTTGCTAATGCTACTGGTACTACTTCTATTACTACTATTATTGCTACTGCTGCTGCTGTTACTACTACTACTACTACTACTACTACTACTACTACTACTACTACTACTATCAATTTGTTTCTATAACCAATTAGTTCTCACATGATTTAATTTCGCAGAGAGTACAATGCAATGAATGGCCGCTGCTAAGACAATTGTGTTCACTGGTAATTTTTTTCCTCTGATATTCTAGCGTAACATTCTTTTTTTTTGTTCTTTATGTAATAGTGTAATACATGCTTCGTTACGTGTAGACTAGTGCTTTTACTTGATCTGTTACTGGTACTACTAGTTTTGCATTTACTTCTCCTACTCCCCCCCCTTCCTCCCCTTCTTCTTCTTCTCCATCTTCTCCTGCTCCTTCATTCCCTCCTTTACTATGCTATCCTGTTACTTCTCTTCTTTAATTCGCTGTACTGTGTCTTGTACTTTGATATTCTGTTACTGGTATTACTAGTTTTGCTTTTACTTCTCCTACTCCCCCCACCCCCCTCCCCTTCTTCTTCTTCTCCATCTTCTCCTGTTCCTTCACTCCCTCCTTTACAATGCTATCCTGTTTCTTCTCTTCCTTCATTCGCTGTACTGTGTCTCGTACTTTGATATTCTGCCTCTTCTACAGTGCTATCCTATATTTCTGCCGCCCTGTCACTCCTCTTCCAGTAATAGTCAGTGTGGAATAGTTACCCACAAACCCCACACCCCAAAAATAAAATAGATAACAGCAATAAGAGCCATAAAGTCTGTTGGTGTTTGTCACTGTTTGATCTCCCTTTGTATAAATTTTTGGTGAATATTTTTCTTTATAAGTATTACTCCTCCTTCTCTTTCTCCTCTTCCTCCTCCTCCTCCTCCTCCTCCTCCTCCTCCTCCTCCTCCTCCTCCTCCTCTTCCTCTTTCTCCTTCTCTTCCTTCTTCTCTTCCTATTCTCCTTCCTTCTCCAGCAGTCTTAAGGCGAGTCAAGTAAGGCACGCTGACCAGCCCGCGTCCTTGGCTGCTTGTGCCTGCAGGAGTTATGCTCAACTCTCACATTTACTACAGGCAGCAGGGCGCGTGACTGGTAAATAGGCCGGCCAGAGAGAGAGAGAGAGAGAGAGAGAGAGAGAGAGAGAGAGAGAGAGAGAGAGAGAGAGAGAGAGAGAGAGAGAGATATGAATGGTCAGGAAATTCTTGCCGGGTCAAAATTAACTGTGATGTTTCTCTTTCGTTCGGAGTTGTCTTGTTACTTTTGTTCTCCCTCTCTCCCTCTCCTCCCCTTTCTCTCCCTCTCGCTCTCTTTCTGACGTATATATACAGACATTTACATCTATTTGTTTTTGTTTCTTTTACTCCTACCCTCATTTACATATCTCTTTCTAATACCCTTCCTCTTATTTATTCTCCTTCTCCTTGTCCTTGTTCTTCCATGCCACTACTAACCTTTCAGCAGTGCCACAGACTCCTACGATTAACCCACACACGCACCCACAATCTCCTCCTTCCTTTCCCCTTGACAAACACAAAACTCTTCACAAACATGGACGTCTGGACTAAATATACACGTACTCCTTCACTACATTCCTGTCCCCGTCTCTCTGGCTTCTCTGCTCCTCTCGCCACCTCTTCCTGAAGTAAGTGGCCTCGCTAGGTGGTATTTTAGGCGTATGTAATTAAGGGCTAAGCTTGTGAGTGGAGACGCAATGTTGTGTTGAAGATTTGTTGAGTTTGCAGCGTAAGGGTGTGGTGATGTAGGCAGAGATGTATTTTTGAGTTTTACCATGCACGTGTATGTAAGTGTTTAATGATGCTTAGAGTTATACATACAAAAATGTACGCACACGCACGCACGCACACACACACACACACACACACACACACACACACACACACACACACACACACACACACACACACACACACACACACACACATTGGTGAACAAGAGGAAGAATCCGGAAATCTAAGTTTCTGAATGCATGTTTTTTTCTTCTTGAGGTCAAATTAATTTTACTTTTTCCATTATGTTGAGAAACTTAACATGCATGTCCTCTCTCTCTCTCTCTCTCTCTCTCTCTCTCTCTTGCCTATATTTTTATCAAACAAAGTTGGTACTGCTTATATATGTAAAAAATGTACGAACATAATAAAAAAGCTGCAGGAAGTTAATAGTCAATCAACCTTAAGCCCCACCAGCGTGTGAAAGGGCTGGACAATTGCCTTACACAACTCCCTATTGACTTTAATGTCGTAACCTGATCATTGAGTCTCTTCCAGCCATATACAACTCAATCTGACACCTAATTTCCCTTTATCTCCCTTTGAAATCAGAGTTTATCAAGCTTAAGCACGAGCAGAGTGTGAAAGTGCTGAGCCATTACCTTACACAGTTCCATGTTGACTCTAACCTCGTAACCTGATCATTGGGTCTTTTCCGGCCATATACAACTCTATCTGACACCAAATTCCCTATATCGTCCTCTGAAATTAGAGTTTATGAAACCTGAGCAGCACCAGCGTGTGAGAGGGCTGGGCAACTGCCTTACACAGCAAATGTCTCAAGGCAGGTACAGTTGTAAGAGTACTTGGTCTGAAGGAATGCAGTTTCCGTTAGGATTCCAGTGAGCTCTCCTGAAATGGGCGTGGTTTTGAGGACTGGCGGTGGTACTAATGGAGTTTTACCTTGAAATCTATACGTGTTGGTGAGTAAGAATGGGAAGAACCAGTTAAGGAGGAAAGGCAAGAATAGTAAAGAGAAAGAAAATAATAAGAACAAGAAGGGAATAAATAATAATCAGTGGAACGTGATGACAAAGAATGAGTGTAGTTAAGAGAAAGAGAACGAGAGCGAATAAAAGTAAGGGTGAGTGGAATCAAACGAGAGAGAAAGAGAAGAGTTTAGAAAAGGAGAACGAGCAGAGGAAGAAAACAAGGAGTGAGAATAAGAACAATAACAATAATAACAATAAGAAGAGGAAATCCGTCAAACAAATAACGGAACACAGCTAAGGATAAAAAAAATAAATAAAACGATTTGGTTTCAAAAGGAAAACTGTGTCACATGGAATGACAAACACACATCACAACACAACAACACACACAACACCTTGACCGTTACTCACAAGCCAGACATATTTATTGAAGTGTGTGAGAGAGACGAATGATAAGCCACTTGCATCATAAGTGTCTGTCTGTGTGTGTGTGTGTGTGTGTGTGTGTGTGTGTGTGTGTGTGTGTGTGTGTGTGTGTGTGTGTGTGTGTGTAATTTACCTCGGTCGCCTACTGGTCACCCAGCCAGTCTTCCCCATTACCGAGCAAGCTCAGAGCTCATAGACCGATCTTCGGGTGAACAGGGGCTACACATTAAGAGGCTACCCATTTGCCTCACCGCTTCCCGGAACTCGAACCCGGCCCTCTCGATCGTGAGTCGAGCGTGATAACCACTACACTACGCAGTGTGTGTGTGTGTGTGTGTGTGTGTGTGTGTGTGTGTGTGTGTGTGAGAGAGAGAGAGAGAGAGAGAGAGAGAGAGAGAGAGAGAGAGAGAGAGAGAGAGAGAGAGAGAGAGAGAGAGAGATACCTGAATGTAGGTATTACGTAACACTATTTTCCTGTTCTAAACTCTCTCTCTCTCTCTCTCTCTCTCTCTCTCTCTCTCTCATCATGTTACTCAGTACCCGAGGGCCTGACCCGGCCAAGTTAGCGGTCTGCGTGCGTGAACACAGACAGACAGAGAGAAAGAGAGAGAGAGAGAGAGGGGGATGGGGGGGTTAGCGTGAGAGGGAACGGTTGACGAGGAGTGAGGGGAGGAGTGAAGGGAGGGGAGAGAAGGAGAGGTTGGTGAGAAGGGACTGTTGTTTCAAGGTCAGACTGAGGGTGCATAGGTTACAGGAGAAAAAAAAAGGAGGAAAGAAGGTAGTGAGGAGCAGGAGGAGGAGGAGGAGGAGGAGGAGGAGGAGGAGGAGGAGGAGGAGGAAGAGAGGAGGAGGAGGAGGAGGAGGAGGAGGAGGATGGAGGAAGACGGAAAGGGGGAGCGGAGATGGAGGAGGAGAGCGAAGACCGTGAAGAAGAAAATGTGAACATTATGAGGATGAGAGAGAGAGAGAGAGAGAGAGAGAGAGAGAGAGAGAGAGAGAGAGAGAGAGAGAGAGAGAGAGAGAGAGATAATGACTCACTGGTATGACCGACGCCCATTTCCATACCTGTACTAGACATGTGCCCGCCCATCCACACACACACACACACACACACACACACACACACACACACACACACACACGTTTTCTCCTACCCATCCCTACACAAACAGAATTTCCTCCTCGGTAATTTATCTTTCTTTTCACCTTATCCTCCCCCATTGATTCTTCTCTTTCTCTCCCTTCCCCCCTTCCTTCCCTTCTTGGCTCTTCCTCTCCCTTCCTTTTCTTCCGTCTGTCTCTGTCGTCCTTCTTCCCTTCCATTACTACCTCCTTCCATGTCTCCCTCCCTTTCCTTCCCTTCATCTCTGGTTTTCTTCTATTCCTCTCTCCTGCCTTTCCTTCCCACTAGTCCTCCCTCCCTTTCTTTCCCATTCCATTCCTTTCCTTTCCGTCCATTCCATAGTTCTGTTCCTCTCCCTTTGTTCCTCCTCCTGTTCCTCCTCCTGCTTTTCACTTTCCCTCCATCCGTTGCCTCATCAACCTTCACCTCTTCCCGTTATGCTACGTTTACACTTAATTTCCGTTGTTACTCATGACTGTAAATCCTTCAATCTGTCTGTCTGTCTGTCTGTCTGGCTGTCTGGCTGTCTGTCTGGGTGGGTGACTGTTTGTTTGTCCGGCTGGTTGATTCTTTCAATTTGCCTTCCATGTTATCCTTTCATATGTGTTGTTTACTTTTCTCTCCAGTAGATTAAACACCAATATCTTGTACTCATCCTTTATCTATCTACCTATCTATTTGCTCGTCTGTCTGTCTGTCTGTCTGTCTGTCTGGCTGGCTGGCTGGCTGGCTGGCTGGCTGGTTGGTTGGCTGGCTGGCTGGCTGGCTGGCTGGTTGGCTGGGTGGTTGGTTAGCTTAATCTTCCTTTCATATTATCCTTTCATGTCTGTGGTTTGCCTTTCTCTACGGTCGATTAAACAGGTAAACAATGTACTCAGTGAAGCAGACTCCCTTATTCACAGCTGTTAATTGAATGAGAGGCAGGGAGCGATGAGAAAAGGAGAACTGATGAAGGACGAGCAAGAGGAGGAAGAGGAGGAGGAGGAGGAGGAGGAGGAGGAAAGGGAGGATAAAGGTCACGCGAGAGTCAAAGGATATGATGGAATGGGGAAAAAGACAAGAGGAGCGTAATAGTGTGTAGGTGTGAAGGGGAGAAGGGGAGGAGTGGAGAGGAAGGAACGAAACAGAACAAAGAGAGAGAGAGAGAGAGGAATGCAAGCTATGTTAGTAAAAGGGAGAGAGAATGGATGGCATGAGTGGAAGGGATGGAAGGAAAGTGAATGGGAAAGGGTGGGGGGGGGAGAGAATGCAGAGAGGGTTTAATAGAGAGAGGGAAGGGAAGGAAATGGAAAGAGAAGAAAGGGAGGAGAGGGGAAGGAAAAAGGGGCTAGGGAAGGGGAAGGGAATGTGAGGAAATGGCAAAGGAAAGAAGGGAAGAGATGATGGGAAATGAGAAATAGATGCAGAGAGGAGAAGGAGGAGGAGGAGGAGGAGGAGGAGGAGGAGGAGGCACAAAGAAAATAAGATTGACAGGGCTGCAAAGGAGGCCAACACACAACACACACACACACACACACACACACAAAGAGAGAGAGAGAGAGAGAGAGAGAGAGAGAGAGAGAGAGAGAGAGAGAGAGAGAGAGAGAGAGAGAGAGAGAGAGAGAGAGAGAGAGAGAGAGAGAGAGAGAGAGAGAGAGAGAGAGAGAGAGAGAGAGAGAGAGAGAGAGAGAGAGAGAGAGAGAGAGAGAGAGAGAGAAAACAAGCAAGACAGCGAAAGGGCGAGACAGAGAGATAAAGACATTGAAGCAGGGACAGAAAAAAAAAAAAAAAAGAAACAAAAGAAAATTATGATAAGATAAAAACAGAGAAAGGAGGGGAGAGAGCAAGGGAGGGAGGAAGAGGACGAAGAGGAGGAAGAGGAGGAAGAGGAGGAAGAGGAGGGAAGGACAGAGGGAGGGGAGGGGATGGTGATGGGCTTGGAATTAATCTCGTTTCAAGCAAGGTCAGCCAGTCTGGTGATCAGAGGGAGGGAATTAGTTAGGGAGGGAGGGAAGGAGGGAGCGAGCGAGGGAAGGAAGGAGAGAGGGAGGGAAATGCAGGTTGGGAGGGAAAAGGGAGGGAGTGAGGGGAAGAGGGAGAAACGCAGGTTGGGAGGGAGGAAGGGAGGCAGAAGTGAAGGAGGGGGAGTTAAGAAGGCATGGAGACACAGAGGGAGAGGGGGATAAAAGGGAGGCACAGAGGAGGGACGAAGAGGGAGGAAGAAAAAAAAAAAGTTTCCATCAAGTAAAGCCGAACTAGTTATTGATGGAAAAAAAAGAGAAAAAGAAGAAAAAAAAGGCAACAACAACAACAACAACAACAACAAAATAAAAAAACAATAATAGTAACAATAACGACAATAACATGAACAACAACAACAACAACATGACCAGCACAATTGCCGTCCTCCAATCACGCAAATCCAACCAAAAAGAGAAAGAAATAAAAGAAAAAGAAAAAAGAAAACACATAAATTCACAAATGAAAAAATCGATATACCATTCACAGGAAAAGTCAAGGAAAGGTAACAAGGCAAAGGGAAAAAAGAAAAAAAGAGAAAGAAAAAATAACAACAACAACAACAACAACAACACACGTGATAGGATGATGAGAGAGAGAGAGAGAGAGAGAGAGAGAGAGAGAGAGAGAGAGAGAGAGAGGAGAGGAAGGGGTAAAGGGAAGTAAGGGAGATGCAGAGAGAGAAGGGAGGGAAGAGAGCAAGGAAGAGAGAGAATGAAGAAGCAAAAAAGATGAGACTTAATAAAGGTGTGGTCTGGAGAGAGGAGGAGGCAGAAGAGGAAGGAGAGGGAGAGGAAGAAGGAGAGTGAGAGGAAGGAGAAAAGGAAGGTGAGAGAGGAAATAAGAGGAAGTGAAGAAAGAGAGGGAGAAAAAAAAATCAAGGGTATGGCATGAAAAGAAGAAGGGTGAGAGTAATGAAGGAAGGAGAGGAAGAAAGAGAGGAAGAAGAGGAAGGAGAGAGAGGAAATAAGAGAAGGTAGCGAAGAAAGAGAGGAAGAAAAGAGGATCAGAGGCCCAGCATGTAAGAAGAAAGGAATAAAATTCAGGGTGTGGCTTTGAGAGAGGAAGAAAAAGAAGAGGAAGAGGAGAGAAGGAGAGGAAAGAGAAGAGAGAAGAGGAGGGAAAAGGATATGGTCATTGCATTTTGTGAAGAGGACTTGGTCAAGGTCTAACTAGAGCTTGATGGGGGGGGGAGAGTAAGTTTGTGAGGGGAGGGGAGGCGTGGTTGTGGAGGTGGGGGAGTTAAATATGGAGTGACGCATTTGTAAGAGAGATGGAGTGAGACAACAAATGGCAAAAGTGAGAGGGGGATAGGAGCGAGAGGGAGGCTGATAGAGGGGAGAAGGATGAAGGGAGAGGCTGAGGAGGATAAGAAGGTAAAGGTTTTTCTGAA
>NC_059291.1:10438162-10443162 GCF_017591435.1 Portunus trituberculatus
TTTCCCCTTCCTCCTCTCTCCTCCTCCTCCTCCTCCTCCTCCTCCTTTTCCTCCTTCTCCTCCTCGTGTAATTACCCCTTCTCCTTCTCTATCCTCACTCCCTCCCGTGTTGACAAGTAGTGTCCAATAACGTTTACTACATCACCTACAGTGCGACACAAATATATTCATTATCTACAACTTACCTATTATTCATCGTGTTAAAGCTCTGATGGATTATAAACACGCACATCATTGATAGAAGTAAATCAGTTATTATTATTATTATTATTTTCATCTTTATCATGTCAGGTAAACTTGTATGTCATTTATCAGTAGAGTAGAAAAAAAATGATATTAAAAAGCTCCATGGTCTTCCAGGAAATATATAAATGATAAAAATTAGCGGCTGTAGGCGGCGGCGGCGGCGGCTGTGGTGGTGGTGGTGGCGGGGACTGCTGGAGGTGCGACTTCGTGACGTCATTTGTTTACCAGCGGTGAGTCGAGTAGCGGGACTTGCCTGATGGCAGTCTTTAAGAAATATTAACGATTTTTTTCCTATTTTTATCTTTTTAGTTATTTTTTTTCCTTCAGCAGCGGTTTCAAGGCTTCCAAAAGGGTGATGATGAGTGGTGTGTGTGTGTGTGTGTGTGTGTGTGTGTGTGTGTGTGTGTGTGTGTGTGTGTGTGTGTGCAGCGGTGAAGGCTAACTGGAGTGGACTGCTGGAGGGACATAACGCAAAAGAAGTGGCCGGGCATACAATGCACGCCACGTCCCTGGTCTCGGCCCCGCGGCGTTCAAGAGCCAATAAGACGCATTAGCAGGCCCATGTAGTGTTTGCTTTACTATACTCAAAGCCACAGATTTCATAATCGGCAATGAAACTTCTCGGCTCGACATATAAGAGAGGAGTGAACCGGAGAGCGGTGTCCCTGTGCTGAGCGAGGTCACGGGGTGGGTGTGGCTGGCAGGCTGGCAGGGTGGCAGGGTATACAGTACAAAGCCGGTGTTTCGTGGGGGCCAGATGGGTACAGTGGCTAGAAATAGAACGTCTGGCTCGAGGTATTAAGGGTAGGCTTTCCTGGTTAATGTGATGGGGTGGCAACAGGCTGAAGGGAGTTGTTAGGCGGAGTGGTGGGGCTATGGACTGGCCCTGGGGTTGTGGGTTGCTTGATAGGGACTTGGTGGTAATGATTGACAAACTGGACTATTAACTGATTGACTTTTCGACCTCTTTGTATGTAAGAGAAACAGGTTAAGGATGGAGAATGGACAGAAAAGCTCACATTGCAAAACAAATAGCCAACTTAGTTTTTTAGTTATTTTGGTGTTCCTTTCTTGAAACAATTCAGGTGGCAAGGAGGAAGAAACACAGAAACAGGAAATGCCAGAGATTGCCACATTGACTAACTGAGTAATTGATTGATTTAACGACACCTGCGTTCAAAAACATATGAGTGTTAAGGTTAAGTACACAGTTGCATGTCCGTGTCCTGGTATCTTAAGTGTGAAGAAAGTAACTGTTTACATTCACACTTGTTCCCAATGTTGTTGATAAATGGAGAACGTGTCAAGTAGCCGTTGCATCACAGAGACGAGATGAGTGCATGTTTTTGCTGGCAGTAACTGACACTCACATCGCTATAACAGTATCTGGTAACTGTGTCAGACGACCTAACACTGCACTCGGTTTTCAGTACTGTCATCGTTGTGAGTGGCAATAACTGATGGCATTGCTGTGCTGTGTTACGGACATAATTCCTTTTTTTCAAATTCGAGCCTGATTTCATTGCACACCAGTGACACAAACATGCATGGTATCTCTCAGGTCGTTGTGGAAGATCTGATATAGCGAAACATAGACGCGGAAAGAATCAAGTAAAGAAGGCATTACTTTTGTTAAATATCTTAAACCTTTGCTACCTCTTGCTCAAATTTCGATAATCTTTGAAGGATAAACGTTAACAGTATTGATAATTTTGCTACTTTGTTTCACTAAATTTGTATTATTCATTCAACTAGTTCCTTAATTATTATAATTGGTGCATTACTTATTCTTCTTGCAACACTTTAATATAAGACAGACTGATAATAAAGATCTTATTTAGTTTAATATGAAATTATCTACAAAATAATTTTCTTCTATTAGTATGCAATGAAGCGCACACTCAAAGGTAAAACAAAAAAAATGTATTTTCGCATTTACTCTAATACTTCTTCTGTACTTTTATCTTTTCACTATCACCTTAATTCATGCATGTCCACACTACCACTGCCACTCATCTCCTGAGCCACCAAGACCCAAAATATGTGAAAAGGGCTGATATACTCGTATGAAGGGCTCCCTCTTTTTATTTCTTTTATTTTTGTTCATCTATCTATTTTTTCCCTGAGGGTTAATTAGTTTTATTCATCGCGGTAAGACAGAAAAACCAGAGTCGCCGCGGCTTTCACTCTTAACGATGAAGAATAGAAAGCCTTTCCCTATAGCGGAGTGAAGGAGCCGCCGAAGGAAGGAATGTGTGATTGGCTGCCTTGATATGACTTAGCGGCGCACCAGCCAATCACTGGAGGAGATGACACTGCTGGTGAAACCTTGAAAGTCAGTCACTACAAATCAGGAAACGAGGAATGAAATTTTCGCTCGTGATTCTCTCTCTCTCTCTCTCTCTCTCTCTCTCTCTCTCTCACACACACACACACACACACACACACACACAAACACTACTTACGTGCATGTGTGAGGGCGGCCAGGAAGGCGGCAGCGGCCAATAAAAACCTCATCTGCAAAGAAAAGAAAACATTTGATTAGTCCAAATCTTCACTCCGCGTATCAGTCAGTGAAAAATGAACCTTCAAATGCTTAAAAAAAGAGTAATGGATGTAAAGTTAGCATGTATGTGTGTGTGTAGTGTGATATAATGACCAGTGATGCATCTTGGGAAATAAATAAATTCCCTTTTTATATACAGAGTTAAGAAGTACATGGAACGTTAAAGAGCATATGTGTGTGTGTTGTAATATAGTGTTGAGTGATGCATCCAGCCAAGTAAGTAAATCTTTTCTTACGTATGGGTTAGAGAGAATACAAGTGGTGTATGTGTGTTGTAATATATTGTTTTTCATTCAAGCATCCGGTCAAGCTAATAAATATTCATTCTTACGCATGAACGAATAGGAAAAAAAATAAAAAAAAATAGCCAAGGACAGTTAATCCAGAAACAGCAGCCTTGGAGGGGGAAGGTCTCGAAACCGGTTCTAGTTCGCTGACCACCACCATCACCACCTCTACCACCATCACCACCAGTACTACCACCATCACCACCAGTACCACCACCACCATCACGTTCTCTCATACCTGTCCCACCTCTCTACTCTTTTTTTTATGTAACCCTTTCTCCCCTTCATCCTTTCCGTACTCCCTCCTCACCTTTCATGGCTGTTTGTACTTTCCCTTCCCTCTCTAATATGGAAACTTGTCCTTATAAAGTTACCTACCCTTTCTGAAGTTTTGTGCTTTTTATTTTTTGTATATCTGATTCTACGGCCTTCTCCCCCGAACACGCCACACACACACACACACACACACACACACACACACACACACACACACACACACACACACACACACACACACACACGCCCGGTAGCTCAGTGGTTAGAGCGCTGGCTTCACAAACCAGAGGACCGGGGTTCGATTCCCCGGCCGGGTGGAGATATTTGGGTGTGTCTCCTTTCACGTGTAGCCCCTGTTCACCTAGCAATGAGTAGGTACGGGATGTAAATCGAGGAGTTGTGACCTTGTTGTCCCGGTGTGTGGTGTGTGCCTGGTCTCAGGCCTATCCGAAGATCGGAAATAATGAGCTCTGAGCTCGTTCCGTAGGGTAACGTCTGGCTGTCTCGTCAGAGACTGCAACAGATCAAACAGTGAACACACACACACACACACTCTCTCTCTCTCTCTCTCTCTCTCTCTCTCTCTCTCTCTCTCTCTCTCTCTCTCTCTCTCTTTCGTCTCATATTCCGCGTCCTTGTCGTGTCTCCGTTCTGCTTGTCATTCCCACTACTGTTCACAACGCTGCACCCATTCACACGCAGACGCAGGCACACACACACACACACACACACACACACACACACATACCTGCAGGCCCCAGATTGGCAGCCCCTCACCTATCACCCCCAAAGAACCTCTAATAACAAGGAATAGTGTAAGAAGAGAGAACATCGAGACAGAAATCCAAGGTACACGAATGAATAGTGTATTATAACTAGCCATACTTATACAGGTAGAAGGAGTATTGGGATTCAGAAACAGGCATGCAGGTAGACGGAGATGGACAGGTAGTACTGGACGCATAATGAAACAAGTCGTGCAGGTCCTCCTCAAATAACTACAGGGTGTTACTGAGCGGTTCACCAGGGTGGGAGGGGTTTGGTGCTCGATAACCTTGGCTGGGTGTTCTCGTGATGTTTTGCTTGTATTTTTCTCTCTTTTCTCTCTCTCTTTCCTTCTTTCCCACCCGCTTTGCAGCAAGCCCCGCCTCCCCTTCCCGCTCTCATTTCAACGCAACGCAATGCAATACAAGGACGTGACCGTATCTTAGACACAAACTCACGAACACGTATATAGATCTTGTGTGTGTGTGTGTGTGTGTGTGTGTGTGTGTGTGTGTGTGTGTGTGTGTGCAGGATCGGTCGTAACCCCACTCCGGTCCCCCAGGCTGCAGTCAACCTTCAGGGTAGCAGCAGCAGCAGCAGCAGCATTAGCGAGAGGAGTAGCTTATTTTCTGGGCAGGTTAATGTTCAAGGTGACTGGCAGGTAAAAAGGTAATTTGAGTGTGATGCTAATGGATGTAGCCGGAGGGATGGTGATGGTGGTGGTGGTGGTGGTGGTGGTAACATTAGCGGTTGTAACAAAGCTGTTGCTATTGCTACTGCTATTACAGCAACAAGAACAAGAAGAAGAACAACAACAACAACAACTACTACTACTACTACTACTACTACTACTACTACTA
>NC_059291.1:10445662-10453162 GCF_017591435.1 Portunus trituberculatus
GAGAGAGAGAGAGAGAGAGAGAGGAAAACACACACACACACACACACACACACACACACACACACACACACACAGTGATAGGCCGGCAGACAAGAATACAAGAAGGCAGTCATTCCAGTCAGTCAGTCAGGCATCAAGGCAAGGCAAGTCACCCAGACCACACCTAAACTAACCCAACTGGTCCGTCTGTCACTTAATTTACCGCACGAAGTAACCCAAGCCCACCACTGAGCCATGCAAGCCACTAATCATTCGAATCCTCCTTATGAAACACTCCGCCGGTTTCAGTGACACCCACACGTCCCCTCCTCTTAAAGCCTCACCAACTGCTCCCCCTCCCCAACATCCCCACTCTCTCTCTCTCTCTCTCTGAAACAATTGAAGCGCCCAGTCATCAAATAAGAAATCTAGTGAGAAAAATAAGAGGAATGCGAAAAACTACAATAATTCTTTCAATACGGACGTGCATATCTACGTACAAACACTCGAACGCACGCACACACACACACGCACACACACACACACGTACATACACGATCACAAACACGTACGTACTTCCACAATTTCACTCCAACCCACATGCAATCCAACATTCACTTCGCTCTGCTGTTACCTCACAAAAAAAGCAAGGAAAAAAATGATGGAGAACTGGACAAGAACTAAAAAAAAAAAAAGAAAAAAAAAAAGTAAGAAATCGGACATTGCGACTTGAAACATCCACAATACATCTACCACTGCAATGACAAACACACAAGAGAACACAAACGATGAGGAACTCTGTAGGTGTCGGCGGAGCTTAACACAGACACACACACACACTCTCTCTCTCTCCCTCCCTCCTCCACACCAGGGTTCCTCAGGTAACCACTCACCGGCGTCCAAAGATGCCGCTACGTGTGATCACTAAGGCACCACAAGACCAACTGGCTGGCTCATTCTTTCTCCTCCTTACTTCCCTCCCTCCCTCACCCTCCAGCTCCCTCTCTCTCTCTCTCTCTCTCTCCCTCCGTCCTCCCTCTGCTCCTCCTTCCTTCAAAGAGCTGAGATCATGGGAGAGAGCCTTCATGTGTGTGTGTGTGTGTGTGTGTGTGTGTGTGTGTGTGTGTGTGTGTGTGTGAGAGAGAGAGAGAGAGAGAGAGAGAGAGAGAGAGAGAGAGAGAGAGAGAGAGAGAGAGAGAGAGAGAGAGAGAGAGAGAGAGAGAGAGAGAGAGAGAGAGAGAGAGAGAGAGAGAGAGAGAGAGAGAGAGAGAGAGAGAGAGAGAGAGAGAGAGAGAGAGAGAGTACATGCAATATCCAAAGATGAAGCAGAGGCAGAAGAAGAGGCGGAGAGAAAGAAAGAGCGAAAAAAGAAACACAACACACGGTGAAGGCCAAGAGAGAGAGAGAGAAAAAAAAAAAAAGTAAAATAAGCATAAAAAAAGCAAAAATCAGAAAGTATTTAAGAAACATCCCAAAGAAACACGAACAATAAACAAAGAAAAGGGCAGAAAAACGAAAACAGCAAAAAGGGAGTGAAAAAAAGAAAAATATAAACACACACACACACACACACACACACACACAATAGCAGCAGCAGTAGTGGTAGTATCAAAAACAACAACGACAACAAGAACAAGAATCAAAACATTACATAGCAACAAACCAAAACACACACACACACACACACACACACACACACACACACACACACACACACACACACACACATCTTTACCTACTTTCCCTTGCCTCTTTTTTTATGTATCTCCTACTTTTCTATCTAAAACATAAACTCTCCTTAAATTAAATTAAAAGAACAAACTAACATACATATATATTTACTTCTTCTCTTATTTTTTCCTTTATTTTTGCTTTCTTCTACTGTATCTAAACTCAAACATAAAACAGTGTGGGACATTTTAAGATATTTTGGCATGTTTTGAGGGCATTTTAAGACAGTTTGGGGTATTTTGAGGGCATTTTGAGACATTTTTAAGACAGTTGAGGGCATTTTAAGATAGTTTGGTATGTTTTGAGGGCATTTTAAGAGTTTGTGGTGTTTTGAGGGCATTTTAAGACAGTTTGGGGTTTTTGAGGACATTTTAAGATAGTTTGGCGTTTCTCTCTCTCTCTCTCTCTCTCTCTCTCTCTCTCTCTCTCTCTCTCTCTCTCTCTCTCTCTCTCTCTCTCTCTCTCTCTCTCTCTCTCTCTCTCTCTCTCTCTCTCTCTCTCTCTCTTTCTCTCTTGTTAGTAAATTTCCTTCTCTCTTTGCTCCACTTCACACATCACTACGACACCCATGCACTTCTCTTCTCAAGCACACGACCTTTCCACTTCACCACCAGTCCTTCTGTCTCTCCGTTTTTTATAAGCATATTTACTAATGTTTTTTTTTTTTGCCCCTCCCCCCCACCTCTCCTCTCTCTCTCCCTTGTCCATCTCTCTATCTCTGTCTCAGTATTGTCATTTAGTATTTGGGTTATCTGTGTGTGTGTGTGTGTGTGTGTGTGTGTGTGTGTGTGTGTGTTGCTTCCCTTTGCCTGACCTTCGGATTATCAGCGGCACCTTCTCGCTCTTCGTGGTCTGTTTAACCTCAACATTTGTTTTTCTTTCCCACATTTTTTTGTTTAGTTCATATTTATTAGATTGGTGTATAATTCAAGTAGTTTATTTCCTTTCTCCCTTGTTCTCCTTCTCTGATGCATTCTTCTCTCTCTCTCTCTCTCTCTCTCTCTCTCTCTCTCTCTCTCTCTCTCTCTCTCTCTCTCTCTCTCTCTCTCTCTCTCTCTCTCTCTCTCACATTTCATTTGTTCTCTATCCGATTGTCTGCCTATCCACCTGCCTGCCTGTCTATCCACCCGTCCCTCCTTTCCCTTTTTTCCTTTCCCTTCCATCCCTATCTTCGTACCCTTCATCCGTCCATCCTCTCTACCTGTCCCCGGCGGCCATTCCCTTTACTAACTCAACCCGTAATTACTCCCTACCTACCTGTCTCCCGGGCTCAGGTGCGGAGGTTGCATACGCACAACGCTATTTCCCAGTGAGGCAAGTTACGTATCCAAACCTCTCAGCCCCAGTAAACCCGCTCATTCCCGGCTCTTAAACTCCCTCAGAAAGGCCGCTAAAACCCCCATAGAGAAAGGAACTCCATTAACCCATATACCTGTTCTGTTTTTGGTGTGTAATGCGTAGAGTATGAAATTTTTATCTTTGTCAATTTCTTAATGATGTTTTTTGATCGAATTTTTGTTCTTAAGGCGATAATATCTTTGTGGATTTTCTTTTTATCTGTTTGTTGCGTCCATAGTCACTCTTACGTAAAAAATAGATGAGTAAATAGGTAAATAAGTGAATAAGCAAATTGAAAAAGGAAGTGAATAAGCGGATAAAAAATAATACATTGATAAATGAATATAACTAATAAACCGCTTTTTCATAATTGCTTACATTCACTTCTCACAACAATCTCTTCCGTACTAAGATAACCGTGAATAAAAAAAAAGAAATAGTTGAAATAAAAATTCCTATTCATTCCTTTTTTTTTTTTTTTTTTTCGAGTGTTTGTGCAGTGAAAAACAAAACAAAAAAAAACATTGCTTTGAATATAAAAAAGAGACCAAAACAGCTAAAGAACCAAAGGTCAAAAAGACACCACAACAGCCCTCCTCTTAAAAGGTATTAGTTCTCCGTTAATTCACCTCATCAATATATAGTTTTTTTCAGTCATGCATTGCGAAGTTAGCTGAGGTATCTAGCCAATAAAGACCTCTTTATTTAAACCTAAAGACATCACCACAACCTTACCTTAAAAAGAAATTCAATACACCATTAAACTATTAAGCCTTTTTCCATTCATTCATTGCAAGTCAAACTGAAGAATCCAGCCACCTAACACTTCTCTGTTTTAACATACAGACACCACCACAGCCTTCCATGGAGAGAAAGTTAGTACACCATTAACCTATTCAATCAAGCTTTTCATTCATGCATTGTGAGCCAAACCAAAGAATCCAGCCACCTAACACCTCTCTATTTTAACTTACAGACACCACCACAGCCTTCCATAGAGAGAAAGTTAGTACACCATTAAACTACTCAATCAAGATCCATTCCATTCATGCATTGCGAGTCAAGCTTAAGAACCCAGCCAACTAACACCTCTCTATTTAACTTACAGACACCACGACAGCCTTCCCTGGAGAGAAAGTTAGTACACCATTAACCTATTCAATCAAGCTTCTTTCCATTCATGCACTGCGAGTAAAAAAAATAAGAACTCAGCCAAGTAACACCTCCCTATTTAAGTCCCCATAGACGCCAACACAACTTTCCCTAGAGAGAAACTTAGTACTCCAACACACACAGCTCCACCAAGCTACACACATGCATTGTGAAGAAGATACAGCTGACTGTGATTGGAGGAGGAGAAACGATGAATCTCCCTTCTGGCCGAGTCCCTTTCTCTCTATACACTCCAAGCTCATGAGATCAGCGCGACCTTGAGGGAACAGGGAACTGGAGAACGGAAAGAGCCACGCCTGTTGTAAAAGGTACGAGAGAGGAATGCATAGAGTGAATGAGAATGAAGAGGTGGGATGAAGAAAGGTAAATGAGTAACTGTAGAGGAATGTATAGAGTGGATAAGGATGAACGAGAAGATATAGAGAAGGGTAACAGAAGAATTGGGAACACAAAGACAGATCCAAGTGGAAATATTTCATTAATTAACAAAAAAAAAAAAAAAAAAAACTGACAACAATTACATACTTTAGGTGACAAGAAAAAAAAAAAAGAATTACGGCTAATAGAATAAATATAAAGGAAGGAGGAATAGATGTAATAAAGGACAAAGAAGGGTAAAAGAAGGCAGACAGAGCACAATAGAAGAGAAAAGTTAGATAAAGGAAGGAATGGAGGAATGAAAGAAAGGAAAGAGATATTGTGAAAGAAAATTTGGTAGGGAAGGAAACTATAATGAAAGAAAGGAAATTACGAAAAAAAAACAAAGATGAGAGAGAGAGAGAGAGAGAGAGAGAGAGAGAGAGAGAGAGAGAGAGAGAGAGAGAGAGAGAGAGAGAGAGAGAGAGAGAGAGAGAGAGAGAGAGAGAGAATCACACAACAATAAGATACACAAATACACACGAAAAACGAAAACATATACGAGAATACATATGAAATACACAAAAAAAAAAAAAAAATGTAAAGAAAACGAAAATAAAGCAAAGAATAACGGAGACAGGCGTGACAAATGTAAAAAAGAGGAAGAGAATAGATGAGAGGGAGGAGGAGGAGGAGGAGGAGGAGGAGAAGGAGGGAGGTAAGAGGGATCGCATATTGCTTCATAAAGACACTGGTGACACAACACTAGCTGGAGACACGTCTATGAAAAACCAGGCATGTCTCTCTCTCTCTCTCTCTCTCTCTCTCTCTCTCTCTCTCTCTCTCTCTCTCTCTCTCTCTCTCTCTCTCTCTCATTGTTTACCATTCCTCATCTTATATTCTTTCTGTCTACCTCTGTACATCTGCCTATCTGTCTGTCTTATCCCTTCCCCCCCTCTCTCTCTTTCTCTCTAAGGCACACCAACCATAACATTGAAAGAAGTGCCTGCTGCTGCTACAAGAGTCCTCCGTTAGGCAGGAAGGTAAGCTAAGACATGTCACTGTTACGTCATGCCCTTCCTGGTGAACGTAAAGTCTGTAGTCACGTATAGTGGTAGCCTTAAGTGAGCCGCTTTACTCCTTTCTTACGCTAGAGAGAGAGAGAGAGAGAGAGAGAGAGAGAGAGAGAGAGAGAGAGAGAGAGAGAGAGAGAGAGAGAAAGAAAGGTGAGAATGATTACAAAGGTGGAGTGTCTGTGGGAAGGTGTAAGTGAGTGCTAGAGGGGCTTATCTCAGCCACAGGTGAAGTTTGGACAGGTGTGCTGCCTTGTATCATTAAAATGCACCTCAGCCTTTACCTGCGTCCTTCCCTTTCTCTCTGTCTACGCCCTATAGTTCTGCGCCCACTCTCTCTCTCTCTCTCTCTCTCTCTCTCTCTCTCTCTCTCTCTCTCTCTCTCTCTCTTTGTAAGCCTTCGTATAAGTGCCAAATTCTAGTTCAAACCTATTTTTTTCTTCTCCTCCTCCTTCTTCTCTTTTCTCTGTCCTCCTACTCCTTTTTCATCTTCTCCCTCCTACTTCTCTTCCTTTCCTCCTCCTCCTCCTCCTCCTCCTCCTCCTCCTCCTCCTCTTCCTACTCTTTCTCACGTTCCCAGCTTTCCATTTTAACCTTGGCTTTCTCTCTTTCTCTTTCCTTCTCCTTTCCTTTCTCCTTTCATTCCCTCTCATGTTGTGTGTTGTTGTTTATCATTTTGTTCATCTTTTCTTTCTTTTCTCTGTTCGTACGTACAAGTGGTATCTTCTGCCTGCACTCATCCATTCATTCTCTTTATCTTTTTCTCTTCCTGTGTGTGTGTGTGTGTGTGTGTGTGTGTGTGTGTGTGTGTGTTCACTTTCTCTCACTCACTTTCAGCTGCCCAACTTTCGCTCTCGGTATGGTCAGCCCAGTTACGTTCTCTCTCTCTCTCTCTCTCTCTCTCTCTCTCTCTCTCTCTCTCTCTCTCTCTCTCGTTCACTTTACTGTTACTCGTTTTGAAACACAGACCGCACACATCTGAGGAAATTCTTACGCACACACACGCACACACACACACACACACACACACACACACACACACACACACACACACACACACACACACACACACACACACACACTGCTTGCTAGACTGTCCCCGTCACTACCTCTTTAAATAAAAACTTGTAAATTCATACTTTCGCTGCCGTCTCCTCCTCCTCTTTCTCCTGCTTCTCCTCTTCCTTCTCTTCCTCCTCCTCCTCCTCCTCCTCCTCCTCTTCCTTCTCTTCCTCCTCCTCCTCCTCCTCCTCCTCCTCGGATGCCGCCATAGTACATCCGGTGAGGGTACTTTCTATTCCTTTATCATAAAAAAAGAAGAAAGGGAGGAAAAAAAAGTCAGGTGAAGAGAGAAAGGGAAGAGTGCTCTCCGATTTGGTTGAATTGTTTGGTTTAGCAAGTGAATGTAATATGATCATTCTCTCTCTCTCTCTCTCTCTCTCTCTCTCTCTCTCTCTCTCTCTCTCTCTCTCTCTCTCTCTCTTTCTCTCTCTCTCTCTCTCTCTCTCTTTGGTAAGGTCTTTACCTTCTTTGCTGCATTCTTCATTAAGTTTTCTGGTTCTTATCCCAAGCCACTCCACCCCACTCCACTCCACTCCTCTCCGCTCCCTTTCCTCCGGCACCCTCTCACCGTCCTCCTACCTCCTCCCTTTCTCCTCCTCTGCACTGTACACTCCTCTAAGCGGAAGCAGGTCGCTTACCCCTCGCGGCTGCCAGCGGTCGCCAGAGAGAAACACACCACAATATGCTTCCAACTGACAACCTTTCGAGTGGTGACAGAAAAACGATTTAGCTTCCCTCTCGCTCCCCTTGGGCACACCGCCACTTAGGAGGCCTCGGGGACGTCTAA
>NC_059291.1:10458162-10463162 GCF_017591435.1 Portunus trituberculatus
GAGAGAGAGAGAGAGAGAGAGAGAGAGAGAGAGAGAGAGAGAGAGAGAGATCGCCACATAACGGAAGGAAGGCGGAAGGGAGAAGCTCGTGTGTTCTGCGCAGGAACCTTTGATAATGACGAGGAAGAGGAGGAGGAGGAGGAGGAGGAGGAGGAGGGGAGAAGGAGGAAGAGGAGGAGGAGGAGGAGGAAGAAGAAGAAGAAAAAGTAGAAAGGAATTCCCACCATCATCAACAGCGAGAGAGAGAGAGAGAGAAAAAAAAAGTGCAAGAGAGAAAGAACAAAATATAAAACGAGACATTCAGATAAAAACAAAAAAGAAAATAAAGGAAAATGGGTAAATAAAAAAAGCAAGGAGAAAACACAAACAAAACAGTGATCTCTCTCTCTCTCTCTCTCTCTCTCTCTCTCTCTCTCTCTCTCTCTCAACTCTTCCTCCTCTTCCTGCTCCTACTCCTCCTCCTCCTCCCTTTCCCCAAGCCTCCAGCTCCTCCCTTTCCCTTTCCTTTCACCCCTACACGTCCCCACTACTCGGTAAAACACTGCCTATTAAAACTCATATCCGCTCCTACCCTCTACCCTTCCCCTCTCACCTCGCCATCTCCCTCTATGCCAACTACAATCACTCCCCGTCCCTTTGCCTCTATCCCCTTCCTTTCAATACCACATCAGCAGCCTCCCTTCCATCCCTCTCCACTTTCTCCCCCATCCATTCCTTCCCTCCCTCTCAGTCACTTTCACACACGAATTATGAATGAAAATGAGAAATCAGGCTTGTATTTTCCCCAATCAGAGTAATTTTTTCCTAAAGGATAGCGTGAGAGAAAGGTACGTGTGTGTGTGTGTGTGTGTGTGTGTGTGTGTGTGTGTGTGTGTGTGTGTGTGTGTGTGTGTGTGTGTGTGTGTGTGTGTGTGTGTGTGTGTGCTTGTTTGGTGGGGTGGGAGGACAGGGAGATGTGAGGTAGGTGGTCATTTTGTGCATCTTTATATCCTTTCTCTCTCTCTCTCTCTCTCTCTCTCTCTCTCTCTCTCGTCTGGCCGCAGGGAAGTCATGATGGAAAGGATGCTGAAGGGAGGGAGAAAGTTTGATTAGTAAGTATTTAGGGGTGTGCGTACCCGAGAGAGAGAGAGAGAGAGAGAGAGAGAGAGAGAGAGAGAGAGAGAGAGAGAGAGAGAGAGAGAGAGAGAGAGAGAGAGAGAGAGAGAGAGAGAGAGAGAGAGAGAGAGAGAGAGAGAGAGAGAGAGAGAGAGAGAGAGAGAGAGAGAGAGAGAGAGAGAGAGAGAGAGAGAGAGAGAGAGAGTGAAAGAAAGAGAGAGAAAAAGAGAAATACCATCATCTCACATACAACATCTTACCCACGTAGAGATAGCGAGCCGTTGCGTCCGTGTCTGGGAGGAGAAGGGCGAGGAGGAATGAGTGAAGGCAGGAAGGCAGGAAGGCGGGAAAAGACAGGAAGGGTGGGGCTGGACACACTCAAGTAATGGAAGGAGAAGGAAAGGAGTGTAGATCTGAGAAAAGGAGAGACTGAATGAGAGGAGAAGAGAAACGAGATGAGATGCGGAAGTATAGTACCTCTTTAACCTGTTCGGTGTATTTATTTAAGTAACGAATAGAGAAGAAAAGAAGTGTAGATTTGAGAAAAGGAGAGACTGAGTGAGAGAAGAAGAGAGACGAGATGAGACATGGAAATAGTAACTCTTTTCTTGTCCTATCTAACCGTCTGCCTATTTAGTGTATAGATTTAAGTAACGAAAATAAAAGAAACGAATTGTAGACTTGAGGAAACCTAGAAACTGAATGAAAGAAGAAGGGACGAGATGAGACACGGATATAATACTTCTTTTCTCTCCTGTGTAACTGTCTGTCTGCCTAATACATACATTCAACTAACGAAAAAGAAGAGAAGAGAAACTGTAGATCAGAGAAACGGACTATGAATGAAAGAAGAGAGAGAGAAAATGAAAAAAAATACCTACTTTTCTCTCTCTTTTCTATCCCTCACACTCGTCTAAATGTCTTCTTGTCTAGATTACCAGTGTATTACCGGCCTCGCCACACCTACACAGTCACAATGAAGGGATAAATCTTACACAGCCATTGAGAGGAGCGGTAAGAACGCGAGGAAGGCATTATTTCTGAAGACAAAAGGGCTTTACATAATCTCCCAGCGTCACGAACAATGTAAACAAAATGAGGGTCAGTTGTTGTTTTGCAATTTTGAAACTGTTAGTGTCTGTCCATTTTTTTTCTCTTCTTTTCTAATACTATGAGATGTTAGTTTCTAAGAGTGTATTTACGGCTTGAGTGACAGATTAACAACACTTTCACACTACAAACAGGTGGAGCACTCTTGAGAACCACAACTAATAATTTCTGACGTGTTGTGTTGTTTTCTTGTGTGTCTGTCCATTTTTTTTTCTCGTCTTTTTTTTAATCTTATGAGATGTTAGTTTGTTTTTATTATTGTTATTGTTGTTGTTTACTGATTCGCTCATTTTCTTAGTGTTTCTCCGGTTGTCTTGTACGATGTTTGTTTTACATTCGTCTTTTCAGTCTTGTCGAGTTTTTCTTTTTTTTTTTCTTTTTTCATAATTCATTCAGTTTACATTGTCTTTAATTATTTTTTTTCTTTTAGTTTTTTTTTCTTTACTTGGTTTTCCATTTTTCTTTTTCATCTTTATCATCTTCTCTTTTTCCTTCTCCCTCTTCCTTCCCTTCCTTCTCCTCCTCACGATGAAGACAAGACTGTATAAGAGAAGGTCAAGATCTGTATTCATGTCAATCTTCCATTTTCTTTATCATTACACGTGGCAAACTGAAAAAAAGCAAAAAAAAAAAAAAAAAAAACGCAAGCCAAATGGATAGTCTCTCTCTCTCTCTCTCTCTCTGAACGGGGCGGCAGTAACTGGGTCTTCATTACAAACAGCAAACGTCTGCAAAATCCCACAAATTCTTCTATTTTTCTCCGTACTTTTTATGACCCTCGTTTTCAGTTGAGAGTGGCGCGGAAGGGGGGAACTGCTCAAGTTACTGCTGGCGGAGGGAAAAAGGAAAGAAAAAGGAGGGATGGGTAGAAGGAAGGAAGGAAGGAAGAGAGGGAGTGTTACTGACAGAGAGAGAGAGAGAGAGAGAGAGAGAGAGAGAGAGAGAGAGAGAGAGAGAGAGAGAGAGAGAGAGAGAGAGGTGGGAGAAGAGTCGTAATGAAGTGTGTTTACTTGGTAACTAAATCATTCAGGACGTGACATTTCCTTATAATAATAGTAATAATAATAATAATAATAATAATAATAATAATAATAATAATAATGATAATAATAATAATAATAACAACAATAATGAAAAGAGAGGGAGAGGTAGGGAGACAAGGATGAAAATAAATAAAGGAAGGAAGGAAGGAAGGGAGGAAGAAGGGAAGAACGAAAAGGAGAGAGGAAGAGGTGGAGCTACCTCCATCTCTTCCTGTCTCCTTTTCGTTCTTCCTTTCTTCCTCCCAAACAAAAGAGAGGAAGTAAGAAAGCAATAGAAGAAAAAAAAAAGACAGACTGGAGGGAGAGATGAAGAAAGAAAGAAGTAAAGGGAGAGAAAAAAAAGGCAGGGCTTCTAAACTGAAAGGAGGTAAACTTCAAGGAACGTCACTGGATGTAAGAAAAAAAAAAAAAAAACACGTATCTCTATTTTTGTGACGACGGGACCAACAGAAAGGGTAAAAAAAAAGATAATTGAAAGATATAAAGCACAAAAATATAAGGATGGGAGGAACAACGACCACAGAATGTAAAAAAAAAAAGATACTAATAGAAAAATAGATAAATAAAAACACGTATCCCTATTTTTATTACGACAGGACCACCAGAAACGGTACAAAAAAAAAAAAAAAAAAATTGAAATATATAAAGCGCAAAAATATAAGGATGGAAGAAACAACGACCACAGGATGAATGAAAAAAAAAAAATATATAAAACACATATCCTTATTTTTGTGACGACGTGACCAACTAAAAGGATGAAAAAAAAAAATAATTGAAATATACAAAGCGCAGAACTAAAGGAAGAGAGGAACAAACTGATAGCTAATGAAAGTAATGAATGCTTAAGACAATGAAGAGACAAATGCACAACAGGAATTAAAAAAAAGAGAAGACGCAAAACACGAATACGAAAGAAAAAATGCAATGAAGAAGAAAAAAATGAAAGAATGAAGAGAAAAGTAAAAGAGAGAAAGAAAGGAAGGAAGGAAGGAAGGAAAAAAAATGGAAGGAATGGATGAAGAATGAGGAAAAGAAAAAAAAAGAAAAGAAAAGTATGAGAAAGGAAACAAAGAAACAAGAAAAGTCACAAGGTTAGATCAATCATGAGAACGACAAACTGAATATGAAAAAGAATAAAATGAAAAAAAAAACAAGAGAAAAACGAACAAGGATAAAAAAAAAAAACAAACAAACAAACAAAACAAACAAAAAATCGAGCTCATCATATTAACAGAAAATAAACAAAGAAGGAAATGAAATCAAACGAAATGAACAAAATAAAGAATGAAAAAATAAAATGATAAATAATTCAACTGTAATTAAGTTGGTCAAGGATGCGCGACATTTTACCAACTTTCTGGAGATTCAAAGTAACCTCGACCTTTCTTCCCTCCTCCTCCTCCTTCTCCTCCTCCTCCTCCTCCTCCTCCTCCTCCTCCTCCTCCCCATTCTCCTTATCCTCTTTTTCTTCTTCTTCTTCTTCTTCTTCTTCTTCTCCTCCTCCTCCTCCTCCTCCTTCTCTTCTTCTTCTTCTTCTGCCTCCTCCTCCTCCTCCTCCTCCTCCTTCTCTCTTCTTCTTCTTCTTCTGCCTCCTCCTCCTCCTCCTTTTCATGGTGGTCTTCTAAGCTGAGAGAGAGAGAGAGAGAGAGAGAGAGAGAGAGAGAGAGAGAGAGAGAGAGAGAGAGAGAGAGAGAGAGAGAGAGAGAGTCACCACACGGAGCACGAGAACGGTGCTCAATGGTGGTGACGCCG
>NC_059291.1:10470662-10483162 GCF_017591435.1 Portunus trituberculatus
GCTACATATATTAATTAATATATTTTCCTCTTCTTTCTATTTTTGTATTCTGTTCCACGTTCATTTCCGGTGTAAATTCAGTAGGTGTTAGTAAGAGCTAAAACTTGTACAAAACTCTACGGAATTAGTATGGTAGAAATGTACGTGTTTGTGTATGTGTTTGTGTGTTGCTACTTTCTTACGTATGAGGGTTAGTATATTGCAATTCAAAACAACCACTTGAATTTCAACAACCAAACGAGGGAGTTAACGTGCGTATGTATATGCATGTGTTTGTGTTCATAACTCCCAGTCTATTCAACACAGTGCCTCTACTCTCGACACAGTGTCAACGGTGCCAACAATACAACGCCACAATAGCTCAGTTACCTTGAATGTGCCAAGACAACACGTGGCAGGGCTATACACCTTCAACCACCCAGCCAGCCACTAATGAGGCGAAGGAGGAGGTGGGGTGGGAGACCAGGAAGGAGGAGGACACGGTCGACAGAGTTGAGTGTGTAGCAGCACCAATTGAAACCAGAGTCGCCGGCCAATTAGGAAGACGAGAATGAATTTGAGACGTGAAACCATTGATGAGAAGACCAAGTTTGAGAGTTGATGTTACGTATCTGTCTGTTTGCATTGCCTCTCCATCCCTTCCTCGCTCTCTGTCTCTGCATTTCTAAGTCTTTCCGCTTTCTCCTTTGCATCTCCAGTTTTCTGTCTCTTTCTTCTTGCCCTCAGGTACGTCTAGGTAAGCTCGTCACCTGCAGGAGGAGTGTGGACAGGTAAAGGTATGCAAAGGTATGATTTATTGACCTACCAAATGATTTATACAGGGCAAAAAAGTGGATTCCTGAAACGTGTAAAAAGAAGTGACATTGTTATTGTTTGTCTTCCTTCTTCTGCTCCTTATCTTCATCTTTCTTCGTCTCGTCGTCGTCGTCGTCGTCGTCGTCGTCGTCGCTCTTCTCGTCTTTGTCGTCGTCGCAATGGTTATTTTTTTGTGATTTTTTTGTTATAATAGAAAGCGTGAATAATTTTTTCATTCAATACAATTAATTATTTAATTCATTCATTACTCTCTCTCTCTCTCTCTCTCTCTCTCTCTCTCTCTCTCTCTCTCTCTCTCTCTCCTCTCCTTTCAATCCATGAGAACTGCAAACCGCAGCCATTAATCACTTCTCTTAATGCAGTTTGTGTGCTTTCTTCCTCACTGACACACACACACACACACACACACACACACACACACACACACACACACACACACACACACACACACACACACACACACACACACACACACACACACACACACACACATAAACACGGGGTACACTACATTCATATCTCCGTCAGGCATCAGACGCAACTCTCGCCCCGACGGAGAAGCGGCGTACTCGGGGTGTCGGCGTCATCTCGGCTTCCTTGTCTGCTCGGAGGCGTCGTCCTTCTGTCAGTGTCCAGGAAGTCATCGGGCGGCGGCAGGCTTGGCTCGAGTGTGTCAAAGTCCTGGTAAAGGGTCGGAGGGGCGCTGGGGTTCTCCTGGGGGGCGGTATAGAGGATATGGAGCCCCCCGGGAGGTCGTGGAGGTAGCCAGAGGTGTGCATGAGGTGTTCCGTAGGGTAGTACGTCCCCTGTGGAGGTCCCGGGGCGTGCGTGGCAGTGAGCGGATCCACACCGGGGTAGGTTAGGTCCGCTAGTGTCTGCGAGGGAGAAACTTACTTATTTTTCTTCGCTTCTATGAACGTTCTAGTTATTAAGATTTCGGATAAAATATTCTTTCCCTGAGTAATTTTTTCTCGTCCTAATGCAAATTAATCTAAACTAATCTGTCCTGACCTGACCTGGCATGACCTACTCTTACATAACCGATGATAATATATAAACAGACGTAACCTCACCTCGAGAAACCTAACTTGTTAACTAAACCTAAATCAATCTAACGTATTTTAGCAAAACATTACATAATTCAACGTAACCAAACCAAACCTTAGCGAACCTAACCTAAGCTAACCAAACCAAACAAAATCCAACATAACAAAGGCTGTATAGTTTGACATAAAGGGAATTTCAGGAGAGGAAGAAAACATAAAAGTAGAATCTTTGCAAGTGAAATTGATTGGAGGGAAGGTTAAGGTATACATATTTTCCTCAATGCCAAAAATGTAAAAGGAATGATCAAGACACAAAGAGAATGGTAATCTGTACCGGAAATGTTCAATCTGCCTCGGTACCTTTGAATCTGATGAAGGGCGTGATGGAATTAGTCGGCCTCATAAAGCAGAGCAATTCTTTCGTTGACACACAAGTTAACGTGGTGATGGAGTCGTTACGTGACTGACTGAAGAGCAATTGTCTTACTGAATGAGTGAATAAAGTTAACTGATCGCCTGACTGAATAGTAATTTACTGATAGACTGACTGATCAAATAACTGCATAGAACAACTAACTAATTGTCTGACTGTCTGACTGACTGAATAAATATCTGAAGGAGTAGAAGTTAAATGAATAACTGAATAACTAACTGGAAGACGAAAAAAAACTCACTGACTGACCGACTGAAAAGAAAAAAAATACTAACTAAAAGAGCTAGCTAACCAAATATATCAAATTACTGATTGACTTACCAACTGAAACATATTAAATCATTGTCTTACTAAACTTACTATACCAGACACTAACACGGCAAACTGACCAACCAAGGATCTAGACAGCATAATTTAACACACCAACCATTTAAGAGGGAGGTTTCAAGACATTTATCCCTGTCATTTGGCTAACCCTTTCAGATCTATAAGGGGACTGGCGAGTGAGTGGACCTCTTTATTTGTATAATTTTTTTTATTCCCTTCGTCAGATTTTTCTTTCCTACATAAAAAAAAAAAATCACAATATCACACAAACAACAAAGGTGAGAGGGGCCGTGGTTACCTGAGGGGCGTGGAAGGCGGGGGGCAGGCAGGTGTATCCCTCGGGGGGCAGAATAGTGGCCGGGCCCCCCATACCGCCCCCCGTGGACTCTCTCAGGGGGATCACATCAGGCTCCAGATCACTCTCCGGGTCAACCTGCACGGGAGTTGGAGGAGGAGGAGGAGGAGGAGGAGGAGGAGGAGGAGGAGGAGGAGGAGGAGGAGGAGGAGGAAAAGAAGAAGAAGGAGGAGGAGAAGGAGGAGGAGGAGGAGGAGGAGGAGGAGGAGGAGGAGGAGGAGGAGGAGGAGGAGGAGGAGGAGGAGGAGGAGGAGGAGGAGGAGGAGGAGGAGGAGGAGGAGGAGGAGGAGGAGGTTAGAGGGGATTGTTGATTAATTAGTTTTCGCCACCCTTTCATCCTCTTCATCCATCTCTCTCTCTCTCTCTCTCTCTCTCTCTCTCTGCAGCATTTCCCATCAGCGTTCTTCTCTTCTCTTCCCTCTCCTCTCCTCTCCTCTCCCTCCCTCTCCCTCTCCCTCCCCCTCAGTCTCTTTTATCCTGTTCAAATTTATTACTTTCTCTCACACCCTCCTCTCTCCTTCAGGCAATTATGACATAAGCCTCTTCTATTCTCTGCTCCTGCTCCTCTAACTGCACTCGTTCTTCTTTCTCCTCCTCTTCTTCCTCCTACACCTCTGCGCTCCATATCCTAACAAACCAGATTATGCTATAGTGCTCTTTCACAGTTCATTGCATTTTTAGTTGAACAGTTTTTAATTCCTTTGATTTTAAGTGTATTGGTGAACTGACTCATTTCCCATATCGCTCAATGAATACAGTTCTCCACGCGCTCAGTAAAATCCACTTTGTTGTGATAATTCCACAAGGATAGTTTAAACAGGTGTAGAATGTAATGAGTGAGTAATTAAGGTGTGTGAGGAGGTAGCAGGTGTGTTAGTGTTTTAGCAGATGTGAGATTTAATAGGTAATTCATAAAGGTGTGGATACAACAGGTGTGTGGATAGTTTAAACAGGTGTAGGATGTAAACAGTTCTCCACACGCTCAGTAAAAAGCTGAAAGTGCATGGGTGGATGGATGGGTGAGTGTGTATGTGGGTGGGTGATAAGATGTCTTCTGCAGTACTATCCTGTCCCTCTACTGAATGCAATAAGTTTCCAAATAACCATGCGAGGTCAAGGTGTGCTGCTGTTGTTATTGGGAAGGCGGGGAGGAGCTTTTACTTTATCATCACATCCCCTAACCAAGGAAAATGAGTTCATAAACAAAAGTCCAAAAGATCTGTCAGTGTTGTTAGGGAGAAGAGTGGTGTGTGTGTGTGTGTGTGTGTGTGTGTGTGTCACTGTTTGATCTGCTGCAGTCTCTGACGAGACAGCCAGACGTTACCCTACGGAACGAGCTCAGAGCTCATTATTTCCGATCTTCGGATAGGCCTGAGACCAGGCACACAACACACACCGGGACAACAAGGTCACAGCTCCTCGATTTACATCCCGTACCTACTCACTGCTAGGTGAACAGGGGCTACACATGAAAGGAGACACACTCAAATATCTCCACCCGGCGGGGAATCGAACCCCGGTCCTCTGGCTTGTGAAGCCAGCGCTATAACCACTGAGCTACCGGGCGTGCGTGTGTGTGTGTGTGTGTGTGTGTGTGTGTGTGTGTGTGTGTGTGTGTGAAGAGCATTTTGTTCTACAATCCAATCACTTGTCATAAATAGTCCAAGGCCAGACTTGTTGAGGTTTGGGCAAAATGTGTGATTCTTTGTAACCCTTTGAAATCTTTTATAATCTCTCTTGTCTTACCTGCATGTCCCGCTCCAGGCACGTGTCCAGGTGTCCGGGGCTCAGCATGGCCGCCGTGCTCTCACTCCTGCTGGGAAGTGTCCTGCTGGCTGCAGTCTTTACCTTGGGCTCGCCCCTCGCGCCCAGAGAAAGGCAGTGGCCAGGAACGAGGGACGAGGATGATGACGAGGAGGAAGGGGAAGGAGTCGTTTGTGCCTGCTCCTCCCTCCTCCTCCTCCTCCTGCCGCGGACGATAAGAAGAATGATAAGGAGGCTTCCCAGGAGGAGCAGGCCGCATCCTGCTCCTAGGGCGGCGGCGAGGACTGAGGGGACTTCCAGGGCGCCAAATAGAGGGTCGTCTGGTGTCTCGCCGCCCTCACTCTCCGCCCCGTGTGGACTCTTGCCCCCGTCCCGCACTTCTGCCTCCGAGGGACCGTCTGGGAAGGAAAGTAGGAGGAGAAATGGACAGTGTGGTGGATTGCTGGCCTAAAGAGGATGAGGAAACGAAGGAGGAGTGGAGAAGGAAAATTAGGAAAACTTGATGAGGAAAAATAAAAAAAAACAAAGAAGGAAATGGAGGGGAACTGATGGATTGTGGGGAGCGAATGGGAGGAAGTGAAATGGTGAGATAAAAAGGAAGATGATAGGTTTTGATGTAAGAAAGGGAAGAACTGAATGAAAGACGTTTAGATGAGTAGACGAAAAGGAAGAGAAAGAATAGATCTGATGGATTGTGGTGTAAAAATGAGAAGAAAATAAAGGATGACGTAGAGATGGGAAGGGGAAGAGGAAAAAAAAAAAAAGAGGTGATGACTTGTGAGGAAAGAACGAGAGGAGATGAAGGGAAGATGCAAAGATGGGGAGGCGGATGAGAAAAAACAAAAGGGAGAAGATACAAAAAGAAGGGGAAGAAAAAGAGCAGGAGGAAGAAGCGAAGGTAATGGATTAATATACAAACGTGAAAAAAACGAAAAGGAAGAACTAGGAAAGACTAAAGAAGAAAAAAAATATAAAAAAACAGGAATACATAATTATCAACTAAACACAAGAAAACATAACGAAGACAGACTAAGAATGGGAAGGAAGAGAAGAGAAGAAAACACAGAAGTAAGGAGGGAAGAGGAGGAATAGAAGGAGAAGGAATTAGTGAGGATGAGGTGATGGTCTGAGAGAGAAGAAGTGAAGAATTCAAGGAAGGGGAGGAGATATTAAGTGAAGGGAGAGAGAAAGGAGAAAGGGGAAGCGAGGGAAGGTTGATACGGTAAAGGCACACAACAGTAATCTCACGGCGAGGAGGGGAACATTTTTAACCAGAAGTGTGTGTGTGTGTGTGTGTGTGTGTGTGTGTGTGTGTGTGTGTGTGTGTGTGTGTGTATGACTATGCATGATAATAATAGTAATGATAATAATAGAAACAACAACAAAAACAACAACCTTCATCTCAAGAGCAAAATTAAGTTCTCAACACGGAAATTGAAAAAAAAAAAAATAGATAATAGACAAGAAAACTAAATGAAAATAGAGAAAGAGGTTAATGAATCAATAATTTCACAAACACGAGAATTAAAGAAGTTACAAAAAAAAAAAATAATGAATAAAAAAAAAAGGGTGAAATAATGAATGAACAAACAAAATGAGTTCAAAACATCTTCATTAGTAACGCAATATTCGCTTGGTAATCTTTCAAGTTTAGTTTAATTTCATTTCAGGTATTTTTTCTTTCTTTCTCGTAAATATTTTTCTCTTCCAGAATATCGTATTATATCTTCCTCACTTCCTCAGTTTCTTCATTTTCCTTCACTCATTTCCTTCTCTTCCTTGCTCAAGCTTTTACCATTTTTCACTTTCACTCTCTTAATCTCCTTAAACTCTCTCTCTCTCTCTCTCTCTCTCTCTCTCTCTCTCTCTCTCTCTCTCTCTCTCTCTCTCTCTCTCTTCCTCTATCGCATTACTTTTTCTTGCCTTCTTATCTCTTATCTCCTCAAACTTCTTCCTTCCTTCTCTCTCTCTCTCTCTCTCTCTCTCTCTCTCTCTCTCTCTCTCTCTCTCTCTCTCTCTCTCTCTCTCTCTCTCTCTCTCTCTCTCTCTCTCTCTCTCTCTCTCTCTCTCTCTCTCTCTCTCTCTCTCTCTCTCTCCTTCACTCTTTTCTCCATAATATTTTTCTTGGTTTCTCCTCTCATTTTCTTCCTCTTTCTCTCTCCTTTTACTCCTTTATTCCTTTTTCTCTCGTTCTATTTCATATCTTACATCAATAAATCTTTCTTGTCTCCACTCCATGTCTTCTTTCCTCTTCCTTTCTTTCTTTAGAATCATCAATTTTTCCTTTCTTTATCTACAGTTATATTTTTTTCCATCTTTAGCAATTTTTCTTTTTTATTTCAGTATTTTTTTTTATCCTCGGGAACATATTCTATTTGCTCTCGTTCTCCTATTTTTTCCTTTACCTTATTTTTTCTATAGTTGTATATTTTTGTCTAAATTCCTCTCGTCTTTTTCCTTCCCTTTTAAGATATATCCCGTCTTTCTTGTCGTTGTGTTTCTCGTATTATTGCAACAACCAACAACCTCCTCCTACTATCCTTATCTCCTTCATATTTCATCCCTACCTTCCTTTCTCCTCTACGAAACACACCCCCTTTCTCTTCTTCCTTCTTCTTTTTACTTCTTCCTAACGCTTCTATTACACATCCTCTCCATTATTTTCCCTTCAAATCTCACCCATCTGAATCTTACCATCTAAAAAAAGGAAAAAAAAAAAAAAATAACATCCTCCACCTTTCTTTCTCTTTCCTCTGACGTTTCTTTTCATTTATACATTTATCCCATTTCGTCACCAGTACTTGCCCTTCCTTTGTGTTCCCTCGTGGTCGATACACCAAAAGCACTAAGAGAGCTGCGCCTGGCCACGCTGTCACTCACCATACAGCTGGTAGACAGTGCCGTTCGTGCTGCGACTGCTGACGGTGAGAACAGCTGCCTCACTCACGCCCTTATCGTTCACCGCTCGCACTCTCAGCTGGTACCTGCCCCCCACCACCAGCCCCTCCACCTGTGGCAGCCCAGGGAGGAGGCGCGGCCGTGTGGATGGAGGGAGATGGGGGGAGAGACGGGGGAGGTTATAAATAGCTCGGTTAGAGGAGAGAGAGAGAGAGAGAGAGAGAGAGAGAGAGAGAGAGAGAGAGAGAGAGAGAGAGAGAGAGAGAGGATGTAAGATAGATAGATAGATAGGAGAAAATGCGATATGAAACGACTGCAGGTAAAAGAGAGAGGAGAGAGAGGAGAGAAGATTGGAGGAAGGAAGAGGAGGGAGAGAGGAATGGGAGGAGGAGGAGGAGGAGGAGGAGGAGGGGAAGGGAGGGGAAGGGAGAGGCAAAAGACGAGAATGGAGATGAATGGAGGGAGGGGAGACGGGGATATGAGAAACAGAAGATAGATGAATAGAGAGGAGAAGAAAATAGAAGAGAAAAGAAAAAAGGAAGACGTGGAGAGCTTGCGAAAGAGAACAACTGTAAAGAAAAGAACAGAGAGAGAGAGAGAGAGAGAGAGAGAGAGAGAGAGAGAGAGAGAGAGAGAAGGAAAAGTAATGGAGGACAAAGACGAGTGTGACAGCACAACCAAAAGATTAATAGAGCAAAATGAAAAATAATAAATAACTATATAGAGATGTCGTAAAATAGAGCAAGAGCAAGGAAGGAAAGAAGGAAGGAAGGAGGAGGAGGAGGAGGAGGAGAAGAGGAGGAGGAGGAGGAGGAGGAGGAGGAGGAGGAGGAGGAGGAGGAGGAGGAGAGCATGGGGAGAGAAGAAACATGATGACAGGAATAGATGGTGCAAGAAATTATGCACTAAGGAAGGAGATGAGGAAGAGAAGAAGAAGAAGAAGAAGAAGAAGAAGAAGAAGAAGAAGAAGAAGAAGAAGAAGAAGAAGAAAACACCAGAAAAATAAAACATCGAAAAAAAAAGAAAAAAAAAATTACGAATAAACAAAACCAAACAACAACAACAACAACAACAACAACAACAACAACAAATAACAACACACCTGAAACTCTGGCTCCTCCATGGCAGTCACGTTGAGGGGGAGCGGTGGGTAGGAGGGGGTGGGAGAGGTGAGTGGGGGTGGCTGTCAGGAGGAAGTGCTGAGGAAGGCCCCCGCTGCCCCCCGCCTCGCACCTCACTCTCACTTCACTCGCCCCGCCCCCCACCACCGTGCAGTTTGTGGGGGGCTCCGGCTTGCCTGGTGGGGAGGGAGGGGGTGGGGAAGAAGTATTGGCTATTATTATTAGTGGTGGTGGTGGTGATGGTGGTGGTGGTGGTGGTGGTGGTGGTGGTAATGGTAATGGTAGTAGCAGTAGTAGTAGTAGTAGTTGTTGTTGTTGTTGTTGTTGTTGTTGTTGTTGTTGTTGTTGTTGTTGTTGTTGTTGTTGTAGTAGTAGTAGTAGTAGTAGTAGTAGTAGTAGTAGTAGTAGTAGTAGTAGTAGTATGTATGTATGTATGTATGTATGTGTTTATGTATTCGTATGTACTAAGTATGTGCAATAAAAACAGCAACAGCAACAACAACAACAACAACAACAACAACAACAACAACAATATATATATATATATATATATATATATATATATATATATATATATATATATATATATATATATATAATACTGATAACAATGACAATATAAGCATAAATTTTTTTTTCTGCTTCATTAAGGCTGCATTACAACATTTCCTTAACTCATACCAGGTCATTATTAAACTATACATATTCCTTCACCTTCCTTTCGTTTAGCTCTGCACATTATCGCGTCAGTGGAACACATTTTTCATTATTCAGATTATTCACCTCAGTGTCCTAAGTTCCATAAATAACCCACATTTTTCTGTTTTCTATCTTCATTCTTTGCTCATATTCTTTCCTCCTTTCATCCATTCCTCTGAGCATGCTTCATTTCTCCTCTTCTCTTTCTTTTTGAGTATCTTTTGTTGTATGTTTTAATTCCACCTGCTTTAAATTCTTCATTACAAATACCTAACTTTTGCTGTCCTATCTCTTCTTTTGTTTTTTTTTCATTTTCTTTCATATTTTACCTTAGTTCAGTCTTTTTTCAATATTCTTTCTCTCTTTACTTGTCTTTGTTAACGATACGATGATGAAAATACTTCATTTCCATTTTTGACCAACATGAATTACCACCAACATCATTTACCATCACCACCACCATCACCACCACCCATGCACCACTAACACCCCCCACCAACACCATAATCATCACCACCACCATCACCACCACCATCATTCATCCATGCACCACTAACACCACCACCAACACCATCACCACCACCATCATTCACCCATGCACCACTAACACCCCCACCAACACCATAATCACCACCACCACCATCACCACCACCATCATTCATTCACCCATGCACCACTAACACCACCACCAACACCATAACCATCACCACCACCATCACCACTATCACCACTTGCCGTCATCACCACCATCAATCACCCTCATCACAGTTCACTTGCAGCAGCTTTCTCCTCATCATTATCACTCTCCCTTTTTCATCATTATCACCCTCATTATCTATAATTATCACCCTCATAGTCATAACCATAATCATACTCACTACCACCACCACCACTACCACCACCACTACCACCACCACCACCACCGCTGTCAGGCACTCACCAGCTGGCACTATGTGGAAGACGCACGGGACTTTCTGGGTGCCAATGGGGTTAGCTGCCCAGCATAGGAGGGTGCCATAGTCCAAGGAGGTCATAGGCGTGTAGGTGATGGCACTGTGACTGCTGAGAGACGTGAAGCGACCCTGGGGAAAGAGAAAGAGAGAGAGGTCAGTAGTAGTAGTAGTAGTAGTAGTAGTAGTAGTAGCAGTAGTTGTAGTAGTTAGTAGTAGTATGATTGGAAATGTAAAAGGAAAGAAGAAAAATAGAAAAAGAGGAAGGAATTGAGGAAAGAGAAGAAAAGCTAATGAAATAAACTTAACGAGAGAGAGAGAGAGAGAGAGAGAGAGAGAGAGAGAGAGAGAGAGAGAGAGAGAGAGAGAGAGAGAGAGAGAGAGAGAGAGAGAGAGAGAGAGAGAGAGAGAGAGAGAGAGAGAGAGAGAGAGAGAGAGAGAGAGAGAGAGAGAGAGAGAGAGAGAGAAAATATTATACAAATTAGGAATCAACATCACAAAGGCGTTATGCAATTCGTTTTTATGCAGCTGTTATTGTAGCTCTTGTGTTCAAGCGTCACACTTTGCTGGAATATGAATAACGAAGCCCCAGAGAAGGTCAAGGGTCATGTAGAGAGTAAGAAATATTATATGCCAGAGATTTGGGGTTTCAATCTTCCTCTGCTCTCTCTCTCTCTCTCTCTCTCTCTCTCTCTCTCTCTCTCTCTCTCTCTCTCTCTTTCCTTTTCCTCCCTAATTATTCAAAGGAGAATGGCAGTGTAGTCTTTCCATTATGGCTTGTGTGTTACTTTAATTTGTCTTTTTTTTACTTCAGTTTCTCATGCTCTTCTTTTATTTTATCCCTGTTCTCTTATCAGGTTTGTTTTCAAAGGAACAACTAAATTTTTCTATCTTATTTTGTGTCTTCCTTTCCTCTTCTTCATAGCACTTTCACATACAGTATTTTTCTTTACATCCCACCTCAAGGTCTAGATTTTGAGATGCTTTGCTCCTCTACCAGAACTGTTTTCAAAGGCAAGTGCAATCTTATCATCTTCTATAGGGGTTTTCCTTTCCTTCTTCCCTGTACTTCCATTTCACAGCTCTTCTTGTATTTCTTCAGTTGCTGGTCGTTATGTGTCCGAACCATCTAACTCTCGCAACCAATTTGTGTCTCGTCAAAATCCAAGACTTTCATTATTCATCTGATCCTTGTTTTTGCTGATCATGTCCCTCGTCGCGCCTCACATCCATCGCAACATTCCGATACTTATACCTTTTTTTGCTTCCCTCAGAGAGCCCAAAGGAGCTTTCATAATAGTAATAATGGAAAATAACTACCAAAATAGAAGCAACACAAGGAAAGTATAATCAACAAACACTACAACTTGTGAGGAAAACAATATAAATATGTAATGTGTTTAGTACAAGTGGAAGCTACACTATATACCTTCCCTACCAGCACTTAAGGGATTGCTGGCAAGCCCTATACCACCTCGAGGGCTCCCTGGTGGTGGCTCCCTATTACCACATGTGGCCAGGTGAGCAGGGAGCCTCTTAAAACACCACGAAAGAGAGTCTGGTGGGTGTGTATGAAGATTTCCAGTTTTGTAGCGTCCTCAAAATTGTTTACGGTGCTGTAAACGCCAGAGAGAGAGAGAGAGAGAGAGAGAGAGAGAGAGAGAGAGAGAGAGAGAGAGTGTGTTTACCTTCCGTTTCATCCACATTTTACGATACGTCCATACTTCCTCCCCTGCATTTGAATCCCCATCTTAAAGTGAAAAAAAGTCCTTTACTCAGCTGATTCACACAACATGCGTAGCACGCGCACACACACACACACGCGCACACACACACACACACACACACACACACACACACACACACACACACACACACACACACTAACAATATATAATGAACACAACATAGACACGCACGCTCGCAAGGACTCAGGATTATTTTATGATTGTGTGACGTTCAATCATACATTGTTTTCTATTATGAGTAATTCTTTTGATCTATTTTTATCAGTTTCTCTCGTTGGAAATCATTAGAAAGTGATGTTCTGACGGGGCTGAGAGTGTGAATGACGTGCATATGAGAGTGTGG